>NC_048284.1:812311-902311 GCF_009762535.1 Notolabrus celidotus
TTCATCGCCGACAACTCAGGCTCACTTTCATCTCCATTTCCCAGCTGCTGCGCCCTGTCATGACTATCACATGTGCGAGGCGCTGAGTGACTCGGACAACCCGCCGGGGAGTTAATTTGACCCTTTGAGGACTCAGTGCTTTGAATAAAGCCAATAACGCAGGATACTGAGCACCGGATCTATTGTCATCAAATACTCTCAATGTCATTTCAAGGGAAAGAGAAACGCTGGGAGACGATGGAGGGAAGGTGGAAAGGATGCTGCTGGATGCTAAATGATGACAAGCTGCTGCATCTTTGAAATTAAATAAATACCACCTAAACCTGACCAGTGCTGCCCGGTCGGGTCATGGACTCCTCTAGACCTCTGAAATCGTGCTGTGGTATTCGGGATCAAGAAGTTAGTAAGTCCTGAAAAATTCAGAGGCCTTGTCAACACCTTGCACTTGTGGCCAAGTTCCCCCAGGGCACCTTTCTCTGTATCTTGGTGGTCCAGCTCTGATGCGTCAGATTCTTTGTCCAGTTTTTGGATCGCTATCCATATCGGCATCGTTATCGCTAACGGCATCTTTATTGGCATCAACATGGTTATCATCAGATCTGTATCAGTACTGTTTTTTGTGTGTCTGCATTGGTATCAGTATCGGCATCGCTGTTGCCATTGTTATCGGCATAATTATCGGTATCCAAATCAGCATCGATATCGTATCTACATTGGTATTAGTTATTGTAATCAGCATCAACATCAGCATTAGCATCGGCATCGTTATCATATATGCATTAGTATTGGTATCAGTATCATTAGAGGTAGCATCGTTATTGGAATGGGCATTGTTATTCCTATCGGCATCATTAATGTATCGGCATAGTTACCGTTATAGGCGTTGTTATCGTTATCAGCATTAGCATTGGCATCATTTTCTGTATTGGTATCCGCATCGTTATCATGTCGGTATCAGTTACATTGGCAGCATCGTTATCGGCACCTTTATTGTATCGGCATCGTTATCGGAATGCACATTTTTATTGTTATAGGCATCGTTAGCGTGTCGGCATCAGTATCAGTTACATTAGCGGCATCATTATCGTCATATTTATTGTATCGGCATCGTTAGCGTGTCGGCATCAGTATCAGTTACATTAGCGGCATCCTTATCGGCATCTTTATTGTATCGGCATCGTTATCGGAATGCGCATTGTTATTGTTAAGGGCATCGTTAGCGTGTCGGCATCAGTATCAGTTACATTAGCGGCATCATTATCGTCATATTTATTGTATCGGCATTGTTATCGGAATGCGCATTGTTATTGTTAAGGGCATCGTTAGCGTGTCGGCATCAGAATCAGTTACATTAGTGGCATCATTATCGGCACCTTTATTGTATCGGCATCGTTATCGGAATGCGCATTGTTATTGTTAAGGGCATCGTTAGCGTGTCGGCATCAGTATCAGTTACATTAGTGGCATCGTGATTGTCATATTTATTGTATCGGCATGGTTATCGGAATGCGCATTGTTATTGTTAAGGGCATCGTTAGCGTGTCGGCATCAGAATCAGTTACATTAGTGGCATCATTATCGGCATCTTTATTGCATCCGCATCGTTATCATTATAGGCATTGTTATCGGTAACCATATCAGCATTGTTATCATATCAGCATTGTTATCATATCTGCATTGGTATCGGTATCAACACCGTTATCGTATCAGTATCGGCATCTGCATTGTTATTGTTATTGTTATTGGTATTGTATCAATATATATCATGTCGGCCAAAATGAGTTTAAGAACATTGATATATCCGATATCGAGTTTGTTCATCACTAATCTGAACTTTGGGGCTGATTGGAACGTCTTCGCCGTTAGAGACCGCCTCCAGTGGACACTTAAGGAACTGCAGTTTGTGTTTCCACTTTTGCTGCTTCACCTCAAAACTCAGCAGAGACGTTTCATTGAATTGATCCACCAGGTCTTATTTCTTTAAGGTGAGTCCTTTCTTTTGATTCAGAATCTTCCTGCACGTTACTTCAGCGTGTCGAGAACCACGAACCACAACCTGCCATGCATCGATGTGAAACATGCTCGGGTTCAAACTCCCACAGTGTGACGTTATTTACTTTCTGTTTACATCACGGTAACCTGAATATCTCTGTGAACTGCTTCTTGGTGTAAATGCATTCATTTCAAATTAATCCCATAAAGTAAACAATTCATTAAAAGTCGACTGAAAATATTTATTAATTGCAGCTTTAGCAGTTTTCATCATTTCTGCAGCTGTTTGTTAATCAAAACAACATTAATGCAGAAATGGATTTGACCCATTTAACTGCAGATAAACGGTTTGTTTGGTTGTTGGAGGAACATGATCCGTTTTTAACGTTTGCCTACAAGCTGAATACATTAAACTGGGTAAACATAAACTCCAGTAATCCTGCCTCGTGTTCATTAAATAAGATAGAATGGAAGTGTAATGATACTCATGGGAAATTAGGTGTTTCTAGTTTATGTGAAATTAATCCCACCACTGTAACTGATATGTAAACCTCTTACCCCTCGTTTGTGGTGTGATTTAATCCTGCAGGAATCTGAGGTGTTTAATCTACATATCAACACCGACTGAGGTAATTAATCTAACATGAAGTCAATCCGGACTCTAATGACTTTCTGTTTCTACATGTGGGTTCATTTGGATCTTAATTTGTGTCCATGCACCCACAACATGATCAGGGGAGCACCTGTCATCTTCTCTTTGTGACGTTTAGGATGGTATACTCGGTCTTTGTGTCATATTTCATTCCTGACCTTTCCATAAAAATGTGTTCCTTTATTTAGAAACAGGCTTTGCAGACTCTCCGGTCTCATCACTCACCCCGCTGAGCTGATGACCGTGCAGCAGAATCCCAGTCAGCTCCTTCAGGGACTCCTCCACCCGCCTCGTGAACTCTGTGGACGGCATCCTCTGAGAGCAGAACAGATCCATCACTTTGGCCACCACCTGGCAGCCCTGGAGGACCAGGTCATCGGGTCCAAGCGGAGGGGGGTCCCTGCACGCAGACACCACCGATTTAAGGAGCTGGCACACTGAGTCTGCGAGCACTGATCCGGCATCTCCGTCAGAGCAGAACCAGAGCGACTCCAGACCTCTGCTGTTTCCCTCGACTCGGTGCAGAGCGCACAGGGACTGAAGGAAGTCCACGTGAGGGAGAGCAGGTCTAAGGTGAGGAGTTCCCTGATGACTGGAGAGGACTGGAGGCTGAGGGGGAGTGGGGGCAGGCTGGGGGTCCTGCAGCATGAGTTCAGGGGTCTCTGAGTCTGCTTGGAGGTCAGGGCTGCAGGCCAAACTTCCTGGGCCGAACAGATCCTGAGACATGTCCATGGAGTTGTCCTGACCTGAAAGATTTTACAGAGAAGTTTAAAAATAATAAGAGCAGCTTTGTTTGAGCTAGACCACAAACCAGAACTGTGATCAGGATAATTTAATATATTCAACATACTTTTGTTACTTTAAAAATGTAATATAATGGACTTTATTTAAATAGATATTTATTAGCCTCTGCACAGGTACAGGACATAACAGGAGTACTGCAATGCTGGAATTGGTGTGCCTTGTTCCTAGAGTCAGCTTCATGAAATATTAAATAGAATAGCAACAAAATAAATTCAATTGTAAACATAAAAATATCCGGTCAATAATGTATAAAAACCCACTTTTTTAAAAAGGAAAGAGGGTTTCAAACTGTAAAAAATGTATTTACTTACTATTATAATAATAACATGTATCAGTTGATATTGATAATGTAAAACTGTTACTTTTTGCACATTTTGATTTTTGCACATTGTTATTTTTACACATCAATTTTTGCACATTGTTATTTTTACACAGTTATTTTTGCACATTTTCATTTTTGCACATTATTTTTACACATTATTTTTTTGCACATTGTTATTTTTGCACATTTTCATTTTTGCACATTTTCATTTTTGCACATTATTTTTACACATTATTTTTTTGCACATTATTTTTACACATTATTTTTTTGCACATTATTTTTACACATTATTTTTTTGCACATTTTTATTTTTGCACATTTTTATTTTTGCGCATTTTCATTTTTGCACATTATTTTTACACATTATTTTTTTGCACATTGTTATTTTTGCACATTTTCATTTTTGCACATTTTCATTTTTGCACATTATTTTTACACATTATTTTTTTGCACATTATTTTTACACATTATTTTTTTGCACATTATTTTTACACATTATTTTTTTGCACATTGTTATTTTTTCACATTTTTATTTTTGCACATTTTCATTTTTGCACATTATTTTTACACATTATTTTTTTGCACATTGTTATTTTTGCACATTTTCATTTTTGCACATTTTCATTTTTGCACATTATTTTTACACATTATTTTTTTGCACATTATTTTTACACATTATTTTTTTGCACATTATTTTTACACATTATTTTTTTGCACATTATTTTTACACATTATTTTTTTGCACATTGTTATTTTTGCACATTTTTATTTTTGCACATTATTTTTACACATTATTTTTTTGCACATTATTTTTACACATTATTTTTTTGCACATTATTTTTACACATTATTTTTTTGCACATTGTTATTTTTGCACATTTTTATTTTTGCACATTTTCATTTTTGCACATTTTCATTTTTGCACATTGTTATTTTTGCACATTTTTACTTTTGCACATTATTATTTTTGCACATTGTTATTTCATTTTTATTTTTACACATTTTTAAATATTTTTGCATTTATTCACTTATTTGTTGAAACAAGGGATTGGCATGTTTAGTTCACTAAGTGTGGTCACCCTCAGTAGTCAGAAGCAGACTTACTGGCTGGTTAGACTCGTGGTTTTCAACCTTTTCAAGTCACAACCCTCATAAATAACATTACTGGAGCTGGAGAACAGCTAGCATACGATAGCTTACCTGTACTGTGTTCAGGTATCTTTAATATAAAAATACTCCCCAAAGATATGTTACTTCCTTTTCCACAAACATCTTTTTTTCCAATAATCTCCAACCTCATATGTTAGGGTCCCTGTTAAACCACTGGGTCTGTTTGTTTTTGAGAGGAGGACTACACATGCACCTAAAGAAGAATCAATCTGCAGTTTGGGACTTGGACTTGGTTGAATTAGGCGTCTTTTCAATAGATTAATCAAATCTTAAAATCCTAGCCTTGATAGAAACACAACCATTGTAGGATCTCTTGTTGCTCTACCAGAGGACAGACTTATTAGCGCTCCGGGAAATGAAGATTAGACCCCCTAATGAACCGGCTCTGGGACTCAAGGACACCGGTGTATTCATGGCAAGCTGACAAAACACATTTAATATTGGCAGGAGCTCAAAAATCCAATAACATACGAGTGATTATCCACAATGATAATGTATAATTACGCCATGAGCATTATTATATTAGCACATAATTACAGTCAAACATGTCTAATATGTTCCCTGTGGTAATGACTTGGAGGATTTTTTTAATCAACCTTGAAATATTTAAACGTTGCTGCTGTTTTAACCACTTTCTGTTCACAACCAGGAAATCAGCTCCACAGTTTTTAATCTGGAGGGAAGTTGTGCTAAATTATGCTTTCACATTTTCTTTGTATGTTAATTGTTTGCTCCAATTAACAGCTGAGTGAAAAGGCAGAATATTAAACAGGAAGCAGAGAGGGAGAGTCAAGACTGAGGAAGGAAACCTGTGTTTTCACTAAACTTCACGTCTGAGGGAGCCAGCATGAAGGCTTTAGAGAAGCATAAGAGAAGTATTTACCCACTTTAAGGAGAGGCCGGGATGCTTTGTTGTATTTCCAGTCCCTCAAATCCCCTCAGTGGGCTCCTAAAATCATAATAATGGAGGCTGCAGCTCATAACTCTCTGAGCAGGTGGACCTTGGTCGTTATTTTCTCAGGCTGTGCTCCTGAACGTCTCCCCTCGGCCCTCTGGGTTTAGATTTAGGAGGACGAGTGTTTTCCTTGAAGTAAATGCAGCCATAAAGGCTTCACTGTTTAGAACTCTGTGTGTGTGTTTTGTGTTTCAAAATGAAGAATCCTCCGCTGGCCAGCTCCTGAGATTTAGATGACAACCTAATTTAAAACCAGTCGGGATATTTGGCAGCAGGCGGACGGCGGCGGTATCTTCACTGGAAACAGAAAGATGAACCTCTGAATGGAAGACTCAGATTTATGGACGTTTTGTGCTCATCGCTGATACGGTGTGTAACTTTGCAGGGACAGGATTCCTCTGGTGGTCACTATGCCAAAATGAAAAGAGTAGCAGACTTAGAGAGAACTTTTCCAATCTTCAGACCTCTCAGAGCTGCAACTGAACAACTTTTACCTCTAACACTGTGCATGGAAACTAAGGGGCGTGACTATTACTTGAAGTAAAGTCTCTAAAAGTAGTATGGGAGGTAGAGCCTTCAGTTATCAGGCCCCTCTCCTTTGGAATCATCTACCTGTCAGGGTCCGGGAGGCAGATACCCTCTCTACTTTTAAGAGTAGGCTTCAAAATTTCCTTTTTGATAAAGCTTATAGTTAGAGCTGGATCAGGCTTGGACCAGGTCTAAGATATACTGCTATAGACTTAGACTGCTATAGGCTCAGACTGCTATAGGCTCAGACTACTATAGGTTCAGACTACTTTAGGCTCAGACTGCTATAGGCTCAGATTAATAAAGGCTCAGACTACTTTAGGCTCAGACTGCTATAGGCTCAGACTACTTTAGGCTCAGACTGCTATAGGCTCAGACTGCTATAGGCTCAGACTACTATAGGCTCAGACTACTATAGGTTCAGACTACTTTAGGCTCAGACTGCTATAGGCTCAGATTAATAAAGGCTCAGACTACTTTAGGCTCAGACTGCTATAGGCTCAGACTACTATAGGCTCAGACTACTATAGGCTCAGACTGCTATAGGCTAAGACTACTATAGGTTCAGACTACTTAAAGGCTCAGACTGCTATAGGCTCAGATTAATAAAGGCTCAGACTACTAAAGGCTCAGACTGCTATAGGCTCAGACTGCTATAGGCTCAGACTACTATAGGCTCAGACTACTATAGGTTCAGACTACTTTAGGCTCAGACTGCTATAGGCTCAGACTACTTTAGGCTCAGACTGCTATAGGCTCAGACTACTATAGACTCAGACTGCTATAGGCTCAGACTGCTATAGGCTCAGACTACTATAGGCTCAGACTGCTATAGGCTCAGACTGCTATAGGCTCAGACTACTATAGGCTCAGACTACTATAGGCTCAGACTGCTATAGGCTAAGACTACTATAGGTTCAGACTACTTAAAGGCTCAGACTGCTATAGGCTCAGATTAATAAAGGCTCAGACTACTATAGGCTCAGACTACTATAGGCTCAGACTGCTATAGGCTCAGACTACTTTAGGCTCAGACTGCTATAGGCTCAGACTACTTTAGGCTCAGACTGCTATAGGCTCAGACTACTTTAGGCTCAGACTACTATAGGCTCAGACTACTATAGGCTCAGACTACTATAGGCTCAGACTGCTATAGGATCAGACTACTATAGGCTCAGACTACTATAGGCTCAGACTACTATAGGCTCAGACTACTATAGGCTCAGACTGCTATAGGCTCAGACTACTATAGGCTCAGACTACTATAGGCTCAGATTAATAAAGGCTAAGACTACTTTAGGCTCAGACTACTATAGGCTCAGACTACTTCAGGCTCAGACTACTATAGGCTCAGACTACTATAGGCTCAGACTACTTCAGGCTCAGATTAATAAAGGCTCAGACTACTTTAGGCTTAGACTGCTATAGGCTCAGACTACTATAGGCTTAGACTACTTTAGGCTCAGACTGCTATAGGCTCGGGGGGCTAAAAGCTTCGACCGCAATAGGCTCGGACTACTTTAGCCTCAGACTACTAAATGCTCAGACTGCTTTAGGCTCAAACTGCTATAGGCTCAGACTGCTACAGGCTCAGACTACTATAGGCTCAGACTACTTTAGGCGCTTAAACTGCTATAGGCTCGGGGGGCTATAAGCTTAAACCGCAATAGACTTAGACTACTGTAGGCTGAGACTACTATAGGCTTAGACTGACACACTGGGATCCTGTCTTTCCCTCTCTCTCCTCTCTCTGCCTGTCTCTTACTTTAACTCTTCCTGTCCCATTAAAGTTACTAATCAGATCCTCTGTTAGCATCCTGCCCCTCACTTAGGGCCGTCATGTGGGAGAGAGGACTGAATATGAGAGAGCATTAAAATAAGCTGGAGAATGAAGCACTAAACTTGGTAATTATAACACCTGACCTACTTTGACAGGGTTAGCATTTCACTGAAAATATTTCCAGCATGTCTCTTGATTTTGAGTCCTCAGTGAGCAGGTCAAAAGGAGGGAGCAGCAGCAGCAGTGATAAAACACCTCTCCATCAGTAGAGGTGTGTAGGTGATCATTAGCAGCATGTGAGATAACGTCAGGACAGCCCGCTCGCTGTCTGAGCTCCTCTGAGGACTCGTGTCAGGATGTTCCCGTCCTTGAGATATCCTCTGCTCACACTAAAGACGTCCGGAGAGGCACACGGTGTGCTCCCCCTATCTTTATGAACTGTCTCCTCTGTTTTAAGAGCGGCTCACCTTCCTCTGTTAAAAAAAGAAGCCGTGGAGCAGGTCAGTGCATGGATTAATCTCCAACTCTGACTTTTCAAGGGTGAAACAAACATTTTTATGATAAACACCAAAGTTATCCTCCTCCACTCCGAGTACAATCAAACACTGCTGCTGCCACAATCGCTCCACTTTGATGATTTATAACACGCCTTTATTTTTAGGGAGCTACAGAGGAGGAATATAAAGGAGAGCATCTTACTGAGGGCTGCGGTTAAGTGGAACATAAAGGTGCACAGCAGTTAGAATAATTAGGGTTGTCCTTGACTCGATCTCAGACATCAGATCAGCTGATGGAGGTGTTTTTTAACTGATGTGGGATCGCCAATTTGAGTCCATCTTCTCACCCACGTCAGCTGTTCCACCGTTTTCTTCAGAACACCACATTAAAAACCTGCTTTTACTTTTAATTTCGTATACACATGTGAGACCTTAAAGGGATATTTCAGTGTTTTTGAAGTGGGGTCATTTGAGTTACAGTACACTAGTGAGCTCTTCACCTTTAATGAGAACATTCCCAGAGGACCGGCAGGTAAGCTAGGCTACAATTCTCTGCAGACGGGGTCGCCTATGTCATGTAATTTCACTGAAGTTAAGAAAATATTTTCCAGGCACTCATCACGGTGCAAATGCATGCACCAGTAAAAACAATTGGAGCTCTTCAGTTTGCCTTCAGTCTTTGTTTTGGGACTATTTTCAGACGCACCTCACAGACCGGTGTTCTTCCGCTGCATGAGCACGGATACACGCCGATCAGCTGTTTGGATCAACAAGCATGTAGCAGGATCAAGTAGCGGTCTCGGTCTTTAGAGTGAATTAAACTCACTTTTCTGCACATTTAAAAGATGGGACGTTCCTGTCTTTATCCCGGCTGTTCAAACAAGCAGACCTCCTGTAAGGCAGGGAACTCTGGATGATGAGTGATGCAGACTGGAGCCATATGTGAGCCGCTGGTCTCCTCTGGTTCAGAAGGGTCCTGATGTTTGTCACTAAGTCCCTCTCCTGACAGCAGAAGCTCTCTGGGTAGACTCTGATTCACCACCAGGTAACGTGGGATCTCCTCCAGAACTTTCTCCCCTCTCTTCTTCTTCGTTGGTACGTTGGGTCTGCATCTGGAGTTCTTCCTCTGTAGACTCTGGTTCATAGAGGGATCCTCTTGTGTCCACAGTAAACAGCATGTCATCGTCGCTGTCAGAATCACTCGTTTCTGCAGTTTGTAGTTTCTGTTCCTAAAAGTGCAGACAGATCCAAACAGCTGATCGGCGTGTATCCGTGCTCATGCAGCGGAAGAACACCGGTCTGTGAGGTGCGTCTGAAAATAGTCCCAAAACAAAGACTGACCGCAAACTGAAGAGCTCCAATTGTTTCTACTGGTGCATGCATTTGCACCGTGATGAGAGCCTGGAACATATTTTCTCAACTTTAGTGAAATTACATGAAATAGGCGACCCCGTCTGCAGAGCATTGTATCCTAGCTTACCTGCCGGTCCTCTGGGAATGTTCTCATTAAAGGGGAAGAGCTCACCGGCACTCATTGTGGCTAACAGGAGCAATAGTGTACTGTACCTCATACGACCCCACTTCCAAAAAACTGAAATATCCCTTTAAGAACCTTTCGAATGCACCTTCAAGTATTTCTTTAAAGGTGACACTTCTGTCCCTTCTTCCTCCCCCACAGGTTACCTGCTCACATGGATCCCAGAGGCTCACCTGCAGTCAGTGTGGAGCTCTTTGTGTTGGACGTCACTCGGGCGATCAGTGATTCCTGCCGCAGCCTCAGCACCTCCTGCTGCAGCTCCTGGGCTTTCTTCTTCCAGCTTTCATCCTGACTCCTCATCTTGCAGCTTAAAGCCTCAGCGTGCTCTCTGCCACTCATACCCACGGGCCTGTTCTTGATTATCGACACCGCCAGGGCGACTCGAGCTTTCTGCGGAATCCACGCCACCTGACCGGCTCCTGGAGGAGGATTTCAGGGAGTCAGTCAGTAAAAAGGAAAGACAGTGATCCTCCAGATTCAGCCGCATTAATACTTCTCACAGAGTTTCAGACTTCTTAATTTATGTTTGTTTACATGAGGTGCAAGGGGAGAAACAAAAACCCACCACACAAACCAAAACAAAGCTATTATTCAACAGAATTTCATCCACATGCATTCTGAAGATTTATTATTTTAGTAACTTTTTATGCAAAATGTTGTGATTTCTCAATTTAAAACTTTTCTTTATGCAGAAAAAAGTGTTCCAAAAGTGAGTAATATAAACAACATGTAGAGGCAGCTTTATGTTTTTAATATAAATGTGTCAGAAAAGTGTTTTAATAAAGTCTGAATAAACAATGAATGCTTATATGATGAAAAAAAATAAAAAAAAATTGTTACAAACCCAAATAAAACATCTCATCATCATGGTTTGAATGTTTTTTTTGAAGAAATATTAACATTTAATGTAAAATAATCCTTCCAAACAGGTGTAGAAAATAGAAGAATCATAATTTCTGTAAATCAAGAAGCCATACTGACCTCTATCTAGTTAATTTATTTTATTATTTTGTAATATTCTAATTTTTTTTGATTTTTCAATTGTTTTTTTACTCTAAATTTTTTTTATTTATATATTATTTTTTTATTTGTTTCAAAATATTCTAATTTTATTCATTTCATTGATTTTTAATTTGTCATGTTTTAATGAGTTATTTTTTATTATTATTATTATTATTTTACTTTATTCCAACAGACTACAGATTTATTTATTATTTATTTATTTATTTATTTATTAATTTAATGAAATATTTGTGCACAAGATCTGCCCATGAGCCTTGAGGCTGTATTGTGGTTTTGTGCTGTGTTGGATGAGTCTAATAAAAAATAAATGAATAAATAAATAAACTATCTATTATTGTTCTTTCCCTTCTTCTCTGTATCACCTTTTTCTCTGCAGGTGAATCTAATGAGACACAAAGGTTCACCTGGTTTTGGACCTTTAAAAGGGGCATTTTAAGCCCTGCTGGATTGTTGAATTAATTCATTATTTAAGTGTTTATAATAAATTATATTTAAGGTGTTTCTTGTGATTTTATTTGGGTTCTTTTTGTGAATTGTTGTTAAACCTACAGGGCCGCCTCAGGGCTGATTTTGTCACATTATTCAGCATATTTTCAGCCTGTGCAGAGTTTGTATTCTTCATCAGTTCTTCATCTGTTACCAAAACTACTGCAGTATTAAATCAAACTGAGGGATAATGATGACACGCTGATCAATTCATAGGTCAAGGTGGAGTTCATTACACTTCTTCTGACCTATTATAGCTTTACATATTAAATCACTGATCTATGTTATTGTGTTCATGTGAATGCAACAAGATAAGATATTACATTACTATTCTAAGTACAACCCATGGTCATATTACATACAAATATTCTTCTATTTATTGCTTAATTTGTCATTACCAACCATAATCACACCATGTCAACCTGTCACTACTGAAACATTTTTTAATACTGCCTGTAATTACTGCTATTTAATTTAAATTCCATCTGTAACATTGTATATATCTAAATTGTATTCTAGCTTTATTTATCTATTTTATTTTATTTATTTTTATTTTATTTTATTTTTATGTTATTTTGTTTTTATTTTTTTGTTTTATTTCTATTTTTATTTTTTACTCATCTTTTTATTTAATTTTTTTTTATCTTATTTTGTACTTATTGAAACTTCTTTCTTGATTGTACTTATGTCTGGGTTGCTGTAACAACTGAATTCAATAAAGTAATATCTTATCTTATAACATAATCCTTTATTGAGTCCCTGCGAGGAAATTCAACTTTTGCATCAACACACACAATATGGGATTGATTATGCAATAAAATATAAGTATGCAGTTAGAGCTACAAGTTATAATGATAATAAAATTATCAATTATGAATAATGTTGATTCATGTTAATATCAGAGTGAGAGTATAATATTTTAACATAATATAGCTCATTAAATTCAAGCTAGAATGCTATTATACACTACAGTAAACTCTTCTGAATTTACTGTTTGTTCCCTCATGTATCTCCTAGCATGACTGAATATTACTCTGTCTGCATGTTGTGGTATTAAAAATTAAATATCTGAGTTAATTTGAAGCACAAGCTTTAAAATATTAAGATAAAAGAAGGAACATTAGTTAGCTAAATAACTAGTGTACAGCTAACGTTAGCAAACATTTTACAAACAGTGTTCTGGTTTTAGGAGTAGCTGATAATAAACTGTAAATATTGAGAGTGAAACCGATCAATTACCTTTCAAATGTATCTGTTGGTTTTCCATACACGGCTCCTCTTCACTCCATCTTCCTCAGTAACGTTAGTGGGGAGTTTAAAGCGCTTGTTTAACGTTAGTTTGCCGCTTCGGTGTTACGGAGAAAACGGCTACCATTGTAATCGTGGACACTGTGCCGTCAGCCGTTTGATCATCCGGGCACTTCCTCATCTGCGAGACTGTGAAACCATTAAAAACAGAAGAATTAGCTTCTCTCTTTTTGAGTTTAGTATTTATCAGATTGTAAAAACTTAAATATGATAACCAGAAATATTTTATATAAATTAAAAAAATAAATATTATTATTATTTTACAAAACAGGAAGTAGCTAGGCTAGCTTTCATAGTTAGCTTCATTTCAACATTGTTGTTATTGACAAAACACGTGTTATATAATGACTGTTGCTGCATAATTTATATTATCCTTTGTAATAATTTATCTACAGGTTTTCCTTGTAAAAAAAAAAAAATTTAATCAGTAAAGGAAACATTTTTAAATGGTTTAACATATGTAGCCTAATTGCTAAAGTCATAGTTAGCTTAAAACAATGTATGAAAGTTGAATAATTAGATAAGCTAGCTCTATATATAGCTACTTTTACATATTCTGCTCTTCTGTACATATTTTATTCATATTTTATATTATTTTATTTTTATTTTATCTTATTTTATTCCTTATTGTGTATAAGAGCATAGCCTACTGTAATGACTGAATTTCTGAGGTATTCAGAGTAATTCTGATTCTGGTAATGATAAGCTATTGATGTTGTTAGCAAAAAGTAAATTATTTATTGTAAACATACTTAACTGGATACAAAGGTATAAAGGTTAACTGTCAAAAAATATGCTTTAAGTATTATTTAAATGCCAAGAAATGTCAAAAATGTATGGATAACCTATTCAAACAATGTACCAAAATTCAGTGATAAATTGTTTAATGGTTTGAGGGGTTGCTTAAAATGATAGATTAAAACAAAGTAGAAATATGTGGTTAAATGTGGGAAAAAATGGCTGAAAATGATGGTTAAAATACTAAGAGCTGCTTAAATTATAAACTGTTTATCAAAATTAAATTATTATGGTTAAAAATAATAATTGGCCAAGAGTTATGATTATTTTCCAACCTGAAATAATGTTAATAAAAAAGTGGGACCAGTCTGCCAAAAAGGGGTTGGCCCTGGTTAAAGTAATAGATTGTTTTTATACATGAAAAGGTGAGAGTTATTTTAAAATGGATCTGAATATTTTATTAAAGGAAGATAAATAAATCTGTGGTAGTAAAAGTCATGCAAACTGGACTAAGCCTATCAAAATAATGACATTTCAATTGTAAGAAAGAGTATTAGTATTTTTCCAGTGAAGATAAACAGTAATCTGAGAGTTCTCAGTAATGTGCACACACAGGCAGAGATAATGCCGTAACATCATGAAAGTGTCGACCGTTTTTCCTCTGACAGGATTTTAGAAAACGAGTGCAGAGAAAAAGTCATTTCAGTGTTTGTTTTTCTCCCCCTGGGTTAAACTAATGGCGGTCTAATTCTCTGCAAATCGTCAGAATTTGCATTCTGTGATTGTTAACCTTTGGAAAGTTTCCTGAATGACATTTTCAAGTGTCCTCGAAATGTAAGAGCGCTGTTGCCGAAACACGTCTGACTGTTTCAACAAGCCTGACAGAATCAGTGGCTCATTATCTGCAGCAACAGGCGGCTCTCTTCAGGACCCGATGTCAGGAAACTCACCACGCTTTGCTGCCTTTATTTATTTATTTCCTGTTGGTGCATCCGTCTCTCTTTGACTGCAGGTCAAAGTCAGGGTTTCATTCCTGGTAATTTACATCCTGAATGTGGGCGCGGGGGCAAATCAAGGGTCTGTCAAGTGATGTTTGAGACTGGGATGGAAAGTTTCTCAAAATACACTTACACAAGTTTGACTCTGCAATAATGGGGATTCTTTCTCAACTAGTTCTACTTCCTACTTCTTCTCTGGGCCAAGTTCTTTAAAAGTAATCTGATCATTTTTAAATCTGATTCAATCAGGTCATCTCCTCTTGGTTGTAAAACTCAGTTTGTGTTGTTTCAAAAGTCTGAGGAGCTGTTGAAGAGGCTTACAGAGTGTGTGGTTCTGGAGTGCTTGGTTCCTGAGTGCTTGGTTCTGGAGTGCTTGGTTCTGGAGTGCTTAGTCCCAGAGTGCATGGTTCTGGAGTGCTTAGTCCCAGAGTGCATGATTCTGGAGTGCTTAGTCCCAGAGTGCATGGTTCTGGAGTGCTTAGTCCCAGAGTGCATGATTCTGGAGTGCTTAGTCCCAGAGTGCATGGTTCCAGAGTGCTTAGTCCCAGAGTGCATGGTTCTGGAGTGCTTAGTCCCAGAGTGCATGGTTCTGGAGTGCTTAGTCCCAGAGTGCATGGTTCTGGAGTGCTTAGTCCCAGAGTGCATGGTTCTGGAGTGCTTGGTTCCTGAGTGCTTGGTTCTGGAGTGCTTGGTTCTGGAGTGCTTAGTCCCAGAGTGCATGGTTCTGGAGTGCTTAGTCCCAGAGTGCATGATTCTGGAGTGCTTAGTCCCAGAGTGCATGGTTCTGGAGTGCTTAGTCCCAGAGTGCATGGTTCTGGAGTGCTTAGTCCCAGAGTGCATGGTTCCAGAGTGCTTAGTCCCAGAGTGCATGGTTCTGGAGTGCTTAGTCCCAGAGTGCATGGTTCTGGAGTGCTTAGTCCCAGACTGCGTGGTTACGGAGTGCTGGGTTCTGGTGTGCTGGGTTCCGTAGTTCTGGGCTTCTGAGTGCTGGGTTCTGTGGTGCTTGGTTCCAGAGTGCTGGGCTCCAGGGTGCTGGTTCCGGATTGCTGGGTTCCGAAATTCTTGGTTCCGGAGTGCTTGGTTCCAAAGTGCTGGGTTCCAAAGTGCTGGGTTCCGGAGTCATGGTTCCAAATTGCTGGGTTCTGGAATGCTGGATTCCAGAATGCTGCGTTCTGGAGTTCTTGGTTCCGGAGTGCTGGGTTCCAGAGTTCCGGGCTCCTGAGTGCTGGGTTCCGTAGTGCTTGGTTCGAGAGTGCTTGGTTCTGGATTGCCGGGTTCTGGAGTGCATGGTTCCGGAGTGCGTGGTTCTGGAATGCTGGGTTCTGGAGTGCTTGTTTTCGGAGTGCATGGTTCTGGAATGCTGGGTTCCGGAGTGCTTGTTTTCGGAGTGCATGGTTCTGGAATGCTGGGTTCTGGAATGCTGGCTTCTGGAGTGCTGGCTTCTGGAATGCTGGGTTCTGGAGTGCTGGGGGGCCTTAAAGAGACAGTAACTTAAATAAAGCATTCCAAACAGAGGCTGATATGAGCTGTAAATCATGTAGATTTTCTACAGAGGGATCAGAGGTACGTTCCTTAAGTATTTAGGGGTTCTGGCGCCCCCTGTGGACAAAGTATGTAATCTGAAGTCCTATTTGGATCACTGGTACTCCTCCAAATCCAGATTATTCTTATGTGGATTAAATCTGTTGAACATCTAGTCCTGCTTCTTCTCTTGTCTTTCTGGACTGTGATGGTCCCTTCCTAACTATAGTTCAGTAAGTTTAAATGTCAGGTTTAATTTTCACATGTTTCACGGCGTCTGTAGCCTGAAAATATTCCAGGACATTTTTAATCAGATGATTAAATTGAAGACAAAGTGATAAAATATTCTTGCAGCACTGTCAGACTTTTCCTCTCTCTGCGTCTGAGCCTCGGGGGTCCCCGTGTCAGAACTCATCTGTGGTCACACATGGAGCGTCACTCATCACCAACACTGCTGTAATAAGGAGGAATTATTCTGGGGCTCTGTGGAGGGTAAGGATTCGAGGACATAACCCTGATGATGTCACGAACAGTAAGGGTCATGGGGGCGTGGGGATCAGAGAAAAAGGGGGAGGTTTTTTGTTTGTGACTCAGCTGCAGGATCGATGAGCTCCGTCATGAATGAAAGCCACATGCAGAACGGATGCTCCCAGGAAGAGAGACAGAGTGATGAGTTATTTATGCTCTGAGCGTCTCTCTCATTGTGTTAAAGAAGGAAAGTATTAATATCACTCCATAAGAAAAACCTGCATTATGAGTAAAGTCCTGGATCCAGACCCTGACCTGGGTTAAAGGGTGCTGGTATTATTATGTTCTTTGTTATGTAATACTTATTTCAAAAGACATATTTGTATTATCATGTCTTTTGTGAACGGTTTAGACTCTGACGGAGGAGGTTACATAACGCCAGATATTGCAAAACAGATTAAAAGCTATGTTAGGTTCCTCTATTTTGGACTCTCCATCCCCCTCAAAGTTCAGCACTACCTCTCTGTGGATCATCAGCGGATTAATTTCACCTCCTCTAGAGGATACTTGGATTCTGGATTTGTTGTTTGGTGCTGCAGGTTTCTACATTTAAATCCTCCTGTATCCTGCTGCATGTTGCTGTGGATCAGATCCAGTCCCATCTTCCAGACAGGACTCAGTCTAGTCTCATCTTAATCCACCATGAGCAGAGCACTTTGCAGCATTTAGCAAGTTACAGTGGCAAGGACAAACTTCCTTTAACAGGCAGAAACCTCCAGCAGGACCAGACTCATGTTAGACACACATCTGCTGAGACCGTGTTGGAGAGAGGGATAGAGGGAGATGAAGAGAGAGAGAGAGAGATGATAGTGGGGAGACGGATAGTAGTAGTTGTAGCAGCTGGAGTCTGGACCACGTCCACAGCAGCAGAGATCCAGAGGAACCTACGAGACAAGGGAGCTCAGGGACTCCAGAAAGGTCTATGGTTAGTAACTTTAATGGGACAGGAAGTTAGGGTTAGGGTTAGGGTTAGGGTTAGGGTTAAGATTAGGGTTAGGGTTAGGGTTAGGGTTAGGGTTAGGGTTAGGGTTAGGATTAGAGTTAGGGTTAGGGTTAGGGTTAGGGTTAGGATTAGGGTTAGGGTTAGGGTTAGGGTTAGGGTTAGGATTAGGGTTAGGGTTAGGGTTAAGATTAGGGTTAGGGTTAGGATTAGGATTAGGGTTAGGGTTAGGGTTAGGGTTAGGGTTAGGGTTAGGATTAGGATTAGGGTTAGGGTTAGGGTTAGGGTTAGGATTAGGGTTAGGGTTAGGGTTAGGGTTAGGGTTAGGGTTAGGATTAGGGTTAGGGTTAGGGTTAAGATTAGGGTTAGGGTTAGGGTTAGGGTTAAGATTAGGGTTAGGGTTAGGGTTAGGATTAGGGTTAGGGTTAGGGTTAGGGTTAAGATTAGGGTTAGGGTTAGGGTTGGGGTTAAGATTAGGGTTAGGGTTAGGGTTAGGGTTAAGATTAGGGTTAGGGTTAGGGTTAGGGTTAGGATTAGGGTTAGGGTTAGGGTTAGGGTTAGGGTTAGGATTAGGGTTAGGGTTAGGGTTAGGGTTAAGATTAGGGTTAGGGTTAGGGATAGGGTTAGGATTAGGGTTAGGGTTAGGATTAGGGTTACGGTTAGGGTTAGGATTAGGGTTAAGATTAGGGTTAGGGTTAGGGTTAGGATTAGGATTAGGGTTAGGGTTAGGGTTAGGGTTAAGATTAGGGTTAGGGTTAGGGATAGGGTTAGGATTAGGGTTAGGGTTAGGATTAGGGTTACGGTTAGGGTTAGGATTAGGGTTAAGATTAGGGTTAGGGTTAGGATTAGGATTAGGATTAGGGTTAGGGTTAGGGTTAAGATTAGGGTTAGGGTTAGGGTTAGGGTTAGGATTAGGATTAGGATTAGGGTTAGGGTTAAGATTAGGGTTAGGGTTAGGGTTAGGATTAGGGTTAGGGTTAGGGTTAGGGTTAGGATTAGGATTAGGATTAGGGTTAGGGTTAAGATTAGGGTTAGGGTTAGGGTTAGGGTTAAGATTAGGGTTAGGGTTAGGGTTAGGGTTAGGATTAGGGTTAGGGTTAAGATTAGGGTTAGGGTTAGGGTTAGGGTTAAGATTAGGGTTAGGGTTAGGATTAGGGTTAGGGTTAAGATTAGGGTTAGGGTCAGAACCAGAACCAAACTCAAGCAAACAGAACCAGAACCAGAACCAAACAGAACCAGAATCAAACAGAACCAGAACCGAGCCGAACCAGAACCGAACCAGAACCGAACCAGAACCGAACCAGAACCGAACCAGAACCGAACCGAACCAGAACCGAACCAGAACCGAACCGAACCAGAACCAATCAGAACCAGACCCGTACCAGAACCGAACCAGAACCGAACCAGAACCGAACCAGAACCGAACCAGAACCGAACCGAACCGAACAGAACCAAACAGAACCAGAACTGAACCAGAACTGAACCAGAACCAGAACTGAACCTGAACTGAACCAGAACCAAACTGGAGCAAACATTATTAAGGTCCTCAGCTTGGATGGTCTGATCCGGTTTCTCCTCTCAGTGAGTATTTGCCCGGTCTTTGAGAAGAACCCTAACCCTAACCCTCTCAGAAGGAACAGATGAAGCCACGACACACAGCCTCCCCTCCATCACCTGTATCCTATATCCTCACATGTGATTGGCCGCATGGCCGCCATGCTGACCAATCAAAACAAAGTCCTGCTGTGAGCAGGGCTGGGGCTGAGCACTGAGAGAGCTAAGCAGGGAAAGGAACAAACTGGGAGCCGGCTCTCTCTGGATGTGAGCCGGCTCTTCTGATCCACTATAAAGCATCGACTCTCAGAGCCGCAGCTTCTGATCATGACATCACTAATGTGTTTAATCTGTGTTACAATTATGAGGGGGTCCTGGGACAATTTTCTCACCTGTAAGGGGTCCCTGGCTCCAAAAAGATTGAGAACCCCTGGTCTGGAGGGGTAATAGATCACTATAAGCTCTTTAAGATATGAAGGTGTCTGATCATTAAGAGCTATGGAGGTCAGAAGAAGGATTTTAAATTCTAGTCCTGATTGTGATGGAAGCTCGTCAAAGTTTGAATATCTTCACAGATTTTCCAGCTGGCCCTGAGCCGAGCCGTCATTAGGGCTGAAAATAAAAACAGAAAAGGTCGTAAACATATTTTTGCTGGCCGTAATAATCTGGTTTGTGCCCAAACAGCTGCAGAGTTTACAGCTGGTGTAGAGCCCAGCTGTGGTCCTGATTGTAGAGACACATCACTCCTCTTCTAACGGCCCTCAGCTGGCTCCTGAAACCTTTGAGCGTTTACATTCTGTTCCCTAAAAGTCCAACATTCACACCTGAGGTCGTTCTGATTACCCTGCTCTTTACTGCACATATGTTTCTGATTTCACCGTGTGGTTTCATCGCTGGCTGTGTTACTCAGCGTCTGCCTTCACTTGTTGGTTTTTTACTTTGTGCTGCTCCTTTTAACCTCGCAGAAAAAGCTGTTACATAAATACTCAACGTCAGCGTGGTTTCTGGCTTTTAGTTCTCCTTTCAGCGAGACTGGAGGAGACTTTGTGTCTCACTTTGTGTCTGAATAAACACACGGACGCCGAGTTAAAGCAGCGCAGGTATTCTGCATGGCGGTTGTGATGAATCCTGGTCACTGAGTTCACAGAAACGCTCTCAGTGAGTCGGCGACATTCAGTTTTGATTGCTTTGGAAATGAAGAGAGACGTTGCTGGCTTCATGCGCCGCAGAATCCTTAATGTGTGACAAATATTTACTCAGCAGGCCGATCATTGACGAGGGAAGCAAGAGAAAGTGAAGGAATGCAGGGACGGGTTTGTTCTGGATACTGATACAGGAACATGAAGGATGCAGAGATGGAGGGATTTAAAGACAAAACTAAAAACTACAACGATGTTAAACGATGTTGTAACATTAGCAGAGCTCTCTGTTTCTGCAGGGTCAGAGAACTCGAGGTGTTTCCTGTGCAGAGGCCCGACAGGCTGCTTTAAAGAGTCGAGCCGTTTCAGCACCATGGAGAGCTCCCTGAGATTACAACAGTTGAGGAGGCTCCAAACTGCCTCCAGACTCCTTTATATATCTAATAATACATTAAGTGAAGGGTTAAAGACAGAAACACAACGAGGGGACAAAGTGGAGGAAATATTCACACCCTTCAGGGAAATAAAAAGTGTGAAAAATAAACATTTTTAAAAGCAAAATGAAGACCAACCTTTTTAGTCTCTCTTTAACTGAGTCTTATTCTATCTTACTTTATTTATTTATTTATTTATTTATTTATTTATTTATTTATTTATTTATTTATTTATTATCTAGTTCGAATTGTAGTCAACTGTTTAGTCATATATTGTCTTATTTTAAATGAGTAAAGACACATAAATATAATTTATTCAGTATTTCTTTCAATTCCTATAAATATATATAAATGTATTGTGGATTATTTCATTATTTATTTTGATCTTATTTTATTCCAGTGCTTTTACAGATTACCTCTTGGAATTTAAATATTTTATTAAATTGTGTTTTTCTGTATTTACTTTTAGTGTAGCATCTTTATCTTATTTTACTGGTTTAATATTTAAGTGTTTTATTATCTTAGTAATTTGTTTTATTTTGGTGAGTTTAATTTCCTGTCTTGAGATTTAACATCTTATTTTTCCATGACAGCATTTCATCAGTTCAGCAGCAACTTCTTTTTAAATCTTTATTTATTTTTATTTATTCATTTATTTATTTATTTATTATTATTATTATTATTATTATTATTATTATTATTATTATTATTATTAATAATATTTATATTATTTTTTATGATATATTTCCTTACCTTATTTTTGTATTTTAATTTGATCTATTTATGTATTATTATTTTTATTTATTATCATTGTATTATTATTATTTATTTATTTATTATTACTATTATTTTTATCTATTTTTTAAAATATATATTTCCTTACATTTTTTATTATTTTTGTTATCAGTCATGTTGTTAAGCATGGATTTGAGGGAGGTTGTATTTAATTTATTCTATTTTATTAATACCATTAGTATTTTGTATGTTCAGCACTTAGTGTTAGGATATTATTGTATAAAAAGTGTTTTACAAATAAAGTCTGGTCTGAAGAGTTAAAGAGTGATTTGCATATTTAGGGGCGTGGCTCATGTCAGGTTGAGTCCAACATGGCGACCTCCATCTTTGGGCTTCATAATCTCTCTTCACAAACCAACAGGTGACCTCCCTGAGACCTGGTCCATGTTCTTACAGTCTGTGTTTCTAAGGAGTGAATATTTTCTGGTTTTCGTACAATAAGTCAAAGATCTTTGGTTTCTGGACGTCAAACATCACATGACCCCGTCTCTGTTCTCACTCTGACACGTACAGAGACATAAAACCTGAATAATCAGCGACTACGACTCGCAGTCTTGACTTTTATGACCGGAGAACGAGAGGCAGAATGAGCTCCTGATGTGATAGTGGCACAGAGTGCTTTGATTTTAAAGAGCTCTTTATTGGACGCTGCTGAAGGACACGCAGGCACAAAAGATGTGAGTAGAAACCGACTGATACAGAAACAGGCCTGATACTATCAGCTGATTTTATCTCATCTCAGATAACACACCTCCGAGGACAGGTCAGGTCGTGTCCTCTGTTTTTATTGGCTGGGAGTTCAGTGCTGATGGAGACCTGGGGGAGTTTGTAATCTGGTTTGAAACAGTGATGATGTTTTGAGTGCTGAGGTCAGTGGTTTCAGATCCAAATACTTAGATTTTACAGCGACTAATGTGACCCCTTTGACCCCTTTAACCCACAATGCATCACTTTCTGTTTCAGGTTCATACCGCTGAAGTAAGCCAGATGGAAGCCTCTGTGTCACTCAGTATTTACAGTGAAACTGAGACTCACCTGTTGATCTGAACAAACGATCGCTTTCCAAGTTGTGATTTAGACTTTAAAGCTGCTGTGAGGAACTTCTGGTTTGTATCGATTCTGGCGCCCCCTTGTGGACAAAGTGTTACATCTTATCTCTTGTCCTGTAATTGCAAAATTAGTGTCTTCAGACAATCACCTCATCCTGTTGTCTTTTAACATTTAGATTTATCACACAATGTGATTATTTGCCAGGAAAACAGCCAAAAAAGGGTTTCTCTAGAGCGAGAGAGATGTCAATCATCTGTTCTGACACCTACCCCCTCAGAACAGTTTCAGGCATTAAAAATGACAACAGAGAAGGGATCCGTGTTGTTGTGGATGGTCTTGTTTGCTTTTGAGGGTCATAAAAAGGCATCAGTATCAGTTTCAGTCTGTTTCTCAGCCAGTTAAAAACTCCTCATAGTGCCTTTAAACAATGCAGCGCACTGAAAAAGAAGTCTTAGCAGGAAGTCGTTTAGTGCTAACCGCTGGCTACACCTATCAAGTTCACATATCATCATCAGAGCTGCTGATGCTCCAGCTTCTTGTCAAACATGGTCACCTCTGGCTCCAAAAACAAAGACAGCTAGAAATGCTAATTTTAGAAACCACAGCTTCTAGCCTTAACCATGAACATCTGATGCCTGAACCCTGTGAATGTTTCACAACGCTAACCCTTTGTTTCCCCAGCTGCGTTCATTAAAGCTCCTGTAGGGAACGTTTGGTTGGTGTTGATTTGGCGCCCCCTGTGGACAAACTAGTACCTCTTATCTTTTTAATGATTTTGTCCAATTTACAATCATTCTGCTGTCTTTTAATAGTCAAATATACAACTCATTGAGACATTTATGCAAAGGAAACTCTAAACAAAGAGTATCACTTCTGTCAACTACCCCACAGCAGCAGTTTACAACATTAAAAAGAACAAAACAAAAATCATATTTATTGTAAATGATGGTATTCATGTGCAATATTTATGAAAGTGCAATATAAGGTAGTCACTGACATTGACACTGACTTGAAGGCAACAGTGCTGGTGTGACAGTGTGGACTGGAGGTATCTTTCTAAGTGTTTACCTTGGATCTTGTCAATTGTCAAATTGTGCTTTACCATGTATTTTGTGTAACACTCTGATGGATGTATGAACTGTGATTGCAGCCTCTGTGGTACCGTTGTCCAAGACAAATTTTACCTCAAGGGACAATAAAGTTTATCTTTATCTATATGTCAGTCTACTTCAAAACAAACTAAGAACTCCTCACAGGTGCTTTAAAAAAGGGAAGAATGAAAGAGATTGTATTTCAATAATCACGGGACAACTGAGCAAACTCCACCAATAATCCATCCAAACAACAATTTAACAACTCCAAAACAAACTAGACACACAGTAGAGACACTGAAACCAAACTCAAAGTTTCCTTCACACCTGTCTGCAATCACCTGGAGCTTTGGCTTTATGCACAGCTTAACCCGAGGCTCCATCCAATGTTCAATTTCTGGATTACATAAGACTTTGCCCTGCAGTATGTGACCCTGTGTGTCACACAGAGATACACTAACACAAATCTCACCCAGAAAGCACTTGGAAGTTTATTTTTGAACTGTAAAATATAAGCAATAACCTCCAGAGCTGAAAAATACAAATAAATTTGAAGTCCCAAAAACTGCAGTTCCTGGAGTGTCCACTAGAGGCTGTCTCCTGCAGTGAGTCAGTCCCCATAGAGTCCCATGTTAAAATGTTACAGTGTATATAATCATGTTTACAGCCTGGTACAGAAACAGTTTGGGTCTCTAGCTCATTTATGTGTCTTTGTTTTTAAAAACAGAAACTTAGTCATGTTTGGTGCATTCTAAGGGAACATATGAGGATATTATTCACAATATTTCCACAGAAAAGGACATTTTATGATGATTTATCCACTATGCAATAATTACTAATCCCTCTCCTCTTACATGTGCAATACTGTTCTGTTCTGTACATTGTTTTATTCTATGCTACAAGTCTGTGCACATTTTTCAGTGTCACTGGTTTTCTACATATTTGTAAATGTACTTATTTAGATATTCATATACGTCATAAGATATGCTTATTTTTACTTCTTTATTAACATTTTAATAATTGCTATATATGCTCCTGTTTTGAACTGTCTGCTCTGCTGCTGTGACACTTAAATTTCCCCGTTGTGGGACCAATAAAGGATTATCTTATCATATCTTATCTTATCTATAAAAGTCACTCCAGAAGGCTTTTTCTGCAGCGTTTTTCAGATATGAGAGCACCAGCGAGGGCGATGTCCCCCTCACTCCCCCCCCTCTGAGGACACCCCTGGTAGATCTTAGTCATATTTCATAATCACTAAATTTAAAGGGACCTTAAATGTTTCCTAACATCTTACGTTCATGCAAAACATCGACATCAAGATCGGCTTCAAATGTCAAAATGAGGAAAAGATAACAGAGATTTAAAAAAAACACACAAAAAGGAAGATTCCTTTAAAAGCTGAATCTGAGGGTGGAGAGAGAGAGAGAGAGAGAGAGAGAGAGAGAGAGAGAGAGAGAGAGAGAGAGAGAGAGAGAGAGAGAGGGAGTGCGAGGGGGGAGAGAGAGAGAGAGAGAGAGAGAGAGAGAGAGAGAGAGAGAGAGAGAGAGAGAGGGAGGGAGAGAGAGAGAGGAGAGAGAGGAGAGAGAGAGAGAGAGAGGAGAGGGAGAGAGAGAGAGGGAGAGAGAGAGAGAGAGAGAGAGAGAGAGAGAGTATAAAAGCAGGACTCAGACTTCAGCAGCTCTGAACTTGAGAGGAGCCTCTGTCCGGATTAAAGCAGCATAAAGAGAGGAGAGTGTTTTTAATCTGAAGCTGATGCTGGATGATGTGTTTTTGTTTTTAAAGGTCACACACAGAAAGGTTTGTTCTTCATGATGGAGGGGAGTCTCTGCGCGCTCTCTCTTTCTGGTTTCTGGGATCTCTAAGTTGATTATCTGTGCACAATGCTCCGGCTGCTGTGAGGAAGATGAAGAGGAGGAGGCAGAAATGTGTCTCTAAGGCAACACCTGTGGTCTGACTGACTGTTGGATAACTGCTGCTGCTGGAGATGGAGCCGCGTTTCTCCTCCAGGACACGCGTGGCGGATGAATACTTGAGTGATTTCAGAGTGATCTCCAGGCTTTCCTTCGAGCTCAATGACAGGGGGATCTGACGAGGGAAAGGTGGAGGGATGGAGAATGCCAGCCAGCTCAAACCAACGCCTGTCACCTACGGAGAGCTGCTGAACATCTCCACCAACTACACCCATGAGAACTTCACGTCCAAAGCGGAGGAGAAGGACCCGAACCTGGCTTTCCAGGCGGGTGTAGCTGTGACCTTAGCTCTGATCACTTTCGCCACCACCCTCTCCAACGCCTTCGTCATCGCCACCATCTACCAGTCCCGAAAACTCCACACCCCAGCCAACTTCCTGATCGCGTCCCTGGCCGTCACGGACCTCCTCGTGTCCATCCTGGTGATGCCCATCAGCGCGCTCTACACCGTGAGCCAGACCTGGACTCTGGGGCAGGTGATGTGTGACATCTGGCTCTCCTCGGACATCACGTGCTGCACCGCGTCCATCCTCCACCTGTGCGTAATTGCGCTGGACCGGTACTGGGCCATCACGGACGCGGTGGAGTACTCCAAGAAGCGCACGCCGGCGCGCGCAGCGGGGATGGTGGCCACAGCGTGGGTGATCGCCATCTCCATCTCCCTGCCGCCCTTCTTCTGGCGCCAGGTGAAGGCAGAGGAGGTGACGACCTGCAACGTGAACACGGACCACATTTTCTACACCATCTACTCCACCTTCGGCGCGTTCTACATCCCCACGCTGCTGCTGATCGCGCTCTACGGGAGGATCTACGTGGAGGCTCGGAAGCGCATCCTGAAGCAGGCGAGCAACAAGCCGGGGAAGAGACTCACCTCCGCGCACCTCATCACCAACTCCCCCGGGTCCGTGGCGTCCACCACGTCCCTGAACTACGGGACCAACGACACCTCGTCCTGTGACGCCTCGAGCCAGCAGGTCAAAGTCACCGTGTCCGACGCGCTGCTGGAGAAGAAGCGCATCTCTGCGGCGCGCGAGAGGAAGGCGACCAAAACTTTGGGGATTATCCTGGGAGCCTACATCATCTGCTGGCTGCCCTTCTTCATCTACACCCTCTTAGTGCCTGTCTGCGAGTCCTGCTTCCACCCGGAGCTATTTGACATTTTCACCTGGCTCGGTTACCTCAACTCTTTAATCAACCCCATCATTTACACCATGTCCAACGAGGACTTCAAACAGGCTTTCCACAAACTGATAAGGTTCAAATGCTGCAGGGCATGAACGATGATTACCAGCCATAACACCCCTCCTCCTCCTCCTCCTCCTCCCTCCTTCATCCTTAATCATCTGTATAATGCCAGAATTGAATCAAACCCACCACACACCAATATTTCACTCCCCAGGTTCTCCCTAAGGGCAACACCCAGATTGTTTATGATAATGTGTCTGCAGCACTGAGCATGCAGCTGATAGATGGAGCAGAGGACTGTGGAAATGTATTGACCTGCCACCCAGTCTGTGCATTGTGGGATGCTTTCTCTGTAAAGAAAAGGCGTCTGCTGTGGTGCAGAGAGGAGAGCTGGAGTCGGTGGATGTTACCATGTTGAAGCTGTGACTGGTCTGATTGTGGTGTTTGAGTGACTTGGAGAAAGCCCATGGCCCCCCTGGATGCAGGGGGGCCCCGCCTGTACGAGCTGCACTGGACCGCAGCCTACAGACTCACTTTGCCATATGAGTTTGACAGTCAACGTCAGTTGGCTTGTAAGCACAAACAGCTTAAGACTAAGCTACCATGAGCCCCGCGGGCAAAAAATAAGTTTTGTGTTCATTTTCCTGTCTCAATAAGGGGAAATATTGGTGCCTAACAAGTTCAGTTCAGTTCCTCAGACGTGCCTGGCCCCGATGGAGGTAAAGCATGACTTCAGTTTGACAAAAAGATACAGGTTTGGTTTCTTCTTGTGGCCAGTGTTTGTGTTTTCTTTTCCTTTTCTTGCTGCGTCTGAGATCACTTTAAATAAGGCTCCACAGTGAGTGTAACTGTAGTATGCATCAGTGTGAGTTCTACCTTTGTTTGCAAAAAGAGTCTGTTTGGTTGAATGGGTATCACACTGTTAAAAAAAAAACCTGAAGGAATGGAGAGCCGGTTTTATCCACCAGACCTCTTGTTAAAGATGCATTCTTAATGTGAATATTAGCTTCGATGTTCCATTTCATGTGGGGATGAATCCACCTGGACACCCAGGGAAACAGGGCTGACAGAGCACGGTTCCTACAGTCACCTCCTGCAATCTGGCATTTGTTTCTTCTTCTGTGGAGGAGGACTTTTTTAAAACGTCGGGAAATGTCACCGTATCCTGATTGAAATCACCGTTTTACCTCCCGCCAAACCGTCACATGTTAAATGTCAAGCTTTGGCTGCGGCTGAACCCTTAAAAGCACATTTTCAAGAAGATATGTCAGAGAGGGGAGAGATGTTCCCCTGCAGGCTGTCAGGGAGAAGTGGTGAACATGTCCAATGAGGCTTCATAGTTCACGTCCTTTAACACTTTGAATCTGGAAGTTTGGGGTTACAGCCAAACTTGAGGGTTTAAATTGAACACCAATTACTCATGGGGAGCTTTAAAGGGTCAATCAGCAACTTCTTCAGGTCAGAAAATCTTAAATTTGATTGTTTCTATGGCATGGAATATTCATATTTTAAAACGTGGGTCTTAATTTAACATATTTCAGATGTCAATGACTGAAACTGTGAGCAGCCATGAAAGCTAAGCTAAGCTCAAATAATGTGTTTTCTTGTCACTGACAGGCTCAGATTGTTATTCGAAGTGTCTGACAACATGACAGAAAGGATCCCTGCAGAGAGAGATAGTTCTGTTGGAGGGTAAGATCTTTATGTAGCATTGCTGTTTTTGAGGCCACCAAACCATGCAGGTCACAGGAGATCCTGGTCTATAGAAATCTGTTGATTGTGAAGTATTGTTGTGAGAGGTTAGCTTAGCTCCAACACTATGATTCAAATTCAGCAATGACCTCGTTCTGCAGCATCAATTTTAAGTATTTACAGATAACAGTGGTTGTGATCTTAAAGGGACAGTGCTCGGATGGTCTAGACCGGACTCTATGTTCTATTATTAACAAAGACCCAACATCAAGACCAGATCAGATCCAGTCCCATCTTACAGACAGGACTCAGTCTGATCTCATCTTAATCCACCATGAGCAGAGCACTTTGCAGCATTTAGCAAGTTACAGTGGCAAGGACAAACTTCCTTTAACAGGCAGAAACCTCCAGCAGGACCAGACTCATGTTAGACACACATCTGCTGAGACCGTGTTGGAGAGAGGGATAGAGGGAGGTGAAGAGAGAGAGAGAGATGATAGTGGGGAGACGGATAGTAGTAGTTGTAGCAGCTGGAGTCTGGACCACGTCCACAGCAGCAGAGATCCAGAGGAACCTACGAGACAAGGGAGCTCAGGGACTCCAGAAGGTCTAAGAAAAGAGAGAAGAGAGGGAGACCAGAAGAAAGAAAAAGAGGAGAATAAATGGGGAAGGAAAGGATAGAAGGAAGGACGGGATAAGAAAAGGAGACATAAAGGATGAAGAAACATGAAAAGAACAAAGAGAGAAGGAAAGATAGAAATCAGAAAGGAATGAAAGGAAAGAGAAAAGAAAGAATGAAAGAAAGAAGCAAAGAAAGGAAGGAAGAAAGGAAAAAAGAAAAAAAGAAAGAAAGAAAGAAAGAAAGAAAGGATGAATAACAGACCCCAGAAAAGGAATCTACAGCAGAGGTCCAGAGGAACCTACGAGACAAGGGAGCTCAGGGACTCCAGAAAGGTCTATGGTTAGTAACTTTAATGGGACAGGAAGAGTTAAAGTGAGAGACAGGCAGAGAGAGGAGAGAGAGGGAAAGACAGGATCCCAGTGTGTCAGTCTAAGCCTATAGCAGCATAACTAAGACCTGGTCCAAGCCTGATCCAGCTCTAACTATAAGCTTTATCAAAAAGGAAAGTTTGAAGCCTACTCTTAAAAGTAGAGAGGGTGTCTGCCTCTAGAATCCATTTACAGAGTTTAGAGTTGGATTTGATGTTGATGTTGTTTTCTGTATTGGATCGTTTAAAACACCAAAATCACAGAATGATCCGAACACTCGGAGTGATTGGAGGAAGTGGAGCAGAAAATCGTCAAAATGAGGGTTTGGCGGCTTCAGAGAGAGAATTATGTTTGATTGATTTTTTTACTCCTCCTTTCTGTAACGCTGTCAGAAACTTAAAATAACAATCTGAACTTTTCATGGACGAACTTTAACGGTTGAATGTTGCAGCCATTACAGCCCACATTACTGCTGCAGGTGGAGAACAGGGGCACAGAGTTTGGACGTCTACACAATCAGTCCCCAAAAATGTGAGAACACGATGTCCAGGTTTAGAAAGAGATGGAGTGGTCCTTCAGAGGACGTTTAGTCGAAGCTTTTTAATGTGATGGAATTACATTTCTGACTTTGTGAAGAACACATTTCAGCCAAGGAGTAACACTCCTAGAACTGTCCCCTCCTCCACAGATGAAAACATCTGTGTGGACAGATTCGAGCTCCATCAGGAGGAGAGAGCACAGTACAGCTCTGTGCAGCAGAGTGTAGAGACGCTAACAGCTCATCTCTGCAATCAGACGCAAAACAAGAGCAACCTGCTCAGAGCTGCAGAGCTGTGTGGGCGTCTCTGCACTTGAATGCTTTGTAGACCTTGGCTAGATGTTTCCCTCTAATGTCAGTCTTTATAATAAGCTAGGCTAAGCTAGAATCTAAATCTGGACTTTAAAGGAACAGTCACCAGTTTCATACAGCTGGTTAACACTTCTATAAAAAAACAGCTTAAAAAGTTCTGTTTTTGGGACTGAACTGGACGAGCTATTACCCCGGGTTTCTCCCTCTCTACGCTGAGCTAAGCTAACAGCATGGTGCCTGTAGCATCATACTCAACAGATACACGAGTTGTGTCAATCTTTTCAAATGTGACATAAAAACGTCGTTTCTGTCCGTTCACCTCTTTAAAAAAAAGTCAGACGTTAAAACAAATCTGTGTTTTCTGACGTGTTGATGTCGTAGCTGGGTTTAAGACGTCTGAACGGTTGATATCAAGTCTCAAGGCTCATTTATGCTTCCTTCACATATGCAAATTCAAACAGAGTAACAGTCACTACGTACGCATCCTTAATGTTTGGATGGATGTTACACAATGCATCCACTAGAGGGCGCTTCAACAAACACAGACCTCCATTTCTCCTTCGCTTTCATCCAACCACTCAGCAGAGGTGTCAAAAGTATTCACATTCATTACTCAGGTGGAAGTATAAATACTAGGGTTTAAAAAGACTTCTGCAGAAGTTGAAGTACCAGGTCAAGCTTTTTATAGAAGTAAAAGTGTAAAAGTTCTGGTTTCAAAACTACTTAAAGCTGCTGCGAGGAACTTTTGTTTTGTATCGATTCTGGCGCCCCCTTGTGGACAAAGTGATACCTCTTATCTCTTGTCCTATACATGCAAAAGTAGTGTTTTCAACAAAAGCCTCATCCTGTTGTCTTTTAACATTAAACTTTATCAGGGAATGAGATTATTTTCCATGAAAACAGTCAAATAAAGACTGTTTCTGAAGCAAGATGTCCATCATCTGGTCTGACACCGACCCCCTCAGGGCGGTTTCAGGCACTCAAAATGACAGCAGAGAAGGTGTCAGTGTTGCTGCTGATGGTCTTGTTTGCTATTGAAGGTCATAAAGAGGCATCAGTATCATTTTCAGTCTGTTTCTCAGCCAGTTCAAAACTCCTCACAGGACCTTTAAAGTATAAAGTAAAAGTAATGTAGGGGGGAAAAAATGCCATGAAGGACAGAAGCTTAGTCTGCACCACAGGGCCTATAGAGCATTACCCCACCGCCCAAAAACAACATGTTTCTAAAGGCCATAATGACTCTAATGTTATATTAATATGTTAATGTTGAAATATTTGGGTTGCACCTGTTTCAGCTGCGTTCGTGCCCGTTGTAAATTAACACATTTTTGTACAATGCAGACACATTAAAGAACCATATATGTGTCCTACTGAGCATCAACGTGCTTCATGGAGCAGAAGATATGATGATTAGTTGGCTGTAAGTATTGTTCAGTCACACAACTCACGTTTAAATTGTTTATTGTTGCAGCAAATACATATTCATGTTTGGCGCCCAGGCTCCGGCCTCATCATCAATCAATCAATCAATCTTTATTTGTATAGCGCCAAATCACAACAAACGTTATCTCAAGACGCTTTTACAAACATAGGAGGTCTAGACCACTCTATGTCAAATTATGAACAGAGACCCAACACCAAGACAGGGTAAGACTCAGTCTGACCCCACCTTAATCCATCATGAGCATTGCACATCGCAGTATTTAGCTAGTTACAGTGGAGAGGACAAACTTCCTTTAACAGGCAGAAACCTCCAGCAGGACCAGACTCATGTTAGACAGCCATCATGCCTCGACTGCCTCATCACTCCCTGCTGATAAGTTTACATGCAGACATTGAGGAGTGATGAGCAAAACATACTGAACACCCCCAGAGCCTGCAGGTGGATGCTGGGGTGGCGGTGGGGATGAAGAAAATTTCAGCAATAGGCATGCAGGCAGGCAGCAGAGGCGTTGACAGGCAGAGGGAGAGATGGGAGATTTTCCCAGTTTAAATAGACCGCCAGTTTGAGAGGCAGAGGGCGGGACTGGATGATGGTTATGAGAGTGGGACATGTGATGTGTACGGCATTGCAGCTCGAGTTGTCTGCCTGAACGAGCTCGCAGGCGTCGCTCCATTAATGGTGCAAAAAGTCAAACTTCACAGGCATGTTATCAATAACCTTTAATGGAATGTTGATGTACATAAATGTGTTTTTTTTAAAGGAGTGAAAAGAAATAGGAGTAATGAAGTTATTTTTAAAATGTAAGGAGTAGAAATAAAAAGTCGGCTGAAAAATATCACTCCAGTGAAGTATAGATACCCAACATTTCTACTTAAGTAAGGTAACAAAGTATTTGTACTTTGTCACTTGACACCTCTGCTGCTCAGTTCTTCAGTCCTCTCTGCTCTCTGTTGTGTTTTGCTGTTTTGGCTTCCCTGCTCTCATGTTCGGTGTGTATCCATAAACTTCCACAAAACAGAAATAAGGACGAAGCTAACGCAGAGTACGGGCAGAAGGCTGCGAACAAAAAGCATAAATGAGACTTGATTTGAATCCGTTTACGACCAAATATCAACACTGAAACTGCAGGTGTTGCTCACTGGGACAGATGTGAGTCTTTTCATCTCATTCTGAAACACGAGAGTTGAAGAGATTAAGAGCAAAAATATAAAAAAGTCCTTTAAAAGGATTCTCAAAGATTGCAAACAAAATGTGTAAAAAAAAAAACATCCTGAGGGAGTTTGATGCACCAAGAGAATCTGAAAGAGTCTCTGAAGGAAACACAGCACACAAAGTCCTGCTGTGTGACAAACCATCAAAGATGGCTGCCAGAGAATCTGCACCACACTGTAACTGAGGGACTTCTCATGGCAGCCATGTTGGATGTGGGAGCCAGATTCCAGCGTGGTTGTACTGTAGCCTCCGTGCTGGATGGCAGCTCTGTGGTGAAAAGCTTCTCTGTGTACAGTTCTGATCAGCTCAGTGTGAATCTCATCCGGTGGCTCTGTCAGTCCAATGGAAGTTGCATTTCATCCAGGTTAGCTTCTGCTGTACAACGCTTCTGCACACATAAGCGATGCACTGTAACTGCTCTGCTCTGAGAGGATGAAATCCAGCCCACCTGGAGCACAAAAAAGCACTGCTGCTGTTGTGAAAACTAAAAAAAATATCAATAAAAAGGTCTATGGCATCATGAGGTTACCAGGAGTTATCCACACTCTCTTTTTTCTACTTGCCGTCTGTTTCAATGTGATTCTGAGGGAGCGCCGTAAACAGCCATGACAGAGGAGCGTTGACATTTCCTTCATCACTGTCAGAGTCTGCTGTGGGATTGGCTCCTCCTGCTGATGATGAAACCTTTCTCAGATGTGAGTTGATGGATGTGCTCGATGTACTTAACTCTCCATGAGGGGGAAAATCTATCTCAGAGAATGTCAGCATGAACACCTGATGAAATGTGAGCCTGCTTCTGCATCCTGTGCACCAACGAGGGAGGAGATACGTGAATGTACAACACTCAGTGAACGCCGCCACCAGAGAGCGTACGCCACCATGAGAGAGCGTACGCCACCATGAGAGAGCGTACGCCGCCATGAGAGAGCGTACGCCGCCACCAGAGAGCGTATGCCACCACGAGAGAGCAGACAGAGGGATTATTATACAGAGTCAGGGGCCACATTTTACTGTTTTAGACACCTACAGTACTGCTTCTTCTTCTTCTTCTTCTTCTTCTTCTTCTTCTTCTTCTTCTTCCCTCTGTTTTAAAGCGGGAAACAACAAGCCTTAAGAAACACTACTCAACCCTACAATGGCTGTATGCTAAGCTAGGCTAATTACCTCAAGGATCTAGATCTTTTATTACATGCTGCAACTAACTTGTCTTTAGTCTCCAATATATTATGTAGTAAAAACAACTTCTTTAAAGTCTGGACTGTGCTAGGCTAGCTTTTCTCCTAGTTACCATCTTTATGCTAAGCTAGGCTAATGACCTCCATGATCTAGGTCTGTTATTAGGTGTTGTATCTTATTTTTCTTCAGTCTCTGCAGAAGTTTTTACAATTTAACAACTAGTTAAAGTTTGGCCTGAACCAGGATAGCTTTTTCTTGTTTTTTTCCATCAGTATTTATGCTAAGCTAGGCTAATTGCCTCAATTATCCAGGTCTGTTATTAAGTGCTGCAATTCATTTTTCCATAGTCTCTAACTGGTTGTTACTGGTCAAATTAACATTTTCTTCAATGTTTGGACTGAGCTAGGCTAGCTTTTGCTCCATGTTACAATGTTCATTACAAGCTAGGTTAGCTTTTGCCCCTTGTTTTCATCCTTATGCTAAGCTAAGCAAAGAGGAAGACGATCTCTCAGCCTTTGGTACACACACAAAAAGTGTTCTTGATCTATTAAAGAAGAGCTCTGGGTGTTACAGAGGGTAAAATGTGAACCTTGGGTAAAACTAGAATAGTTGTTTTCCTCTACTTTCAGTCTTTATGCTAAGCTAGGCTAATTACCTCAAGGATACAGGGCTGTTATTAAGTGCTGTAACTCATTTGTGTTTAGTCTCTAGCTACTGTAGCTTTAACCAGTCTAAAAAAACAACTTCCTTAAATTTTGAACTGAGCCAGGCAAACTTTTTCACCTTGTTACTAGCTTAGATAGCTTTTTCTTCCTTATGCTAAGCTAGGCTAAGATGAGGAAGTTTGGTCCAAGCTAGGATAGCTCTCACTCCTTGTTACCATCTTTATGCTAAGCTAGGGTATCTGCTATCCCTTGTTACCCTCTTTATGCTAAGTTAGGGTAGCTTTTATCCCTTATTTCCATCCTTATGCTAAGCTAAGGTACGAGGAAGAAGATCTTTCATACTTTGGTACAAAACAGATTTTCAATGTATCAAACACAAGTCTGGACATTTCTGTTGGTAATATTTGAATCTTGTGCAGAACTAAGCTAGCTGTTTCCCTCTGCTTTCAGTTTGTATGCTAAGCTAGGCTAATTACCTCCATGATCTAAATATGTTCTTAAAAGTAGCTGTCACAAATGTTTTGCTGTGAGTTACTGTTTTTTTTTCCAGGAAACAAGTGGTTTGAAGTTTGGACTGAGGAAGGCTGGCTTTGGTAGTACCTTATGCTAAATTAAGCTATGCTAAGCTAACCAAGTGGTGGTTCTAATTCAGATATTTAACCAATTAATAAGACAGTGGTATCAATCTTTTCCTCTTTTTTTAACAAGAAAGCTTAAACAAGTAAAGCCTGCACAGAAAATGTTTAAAAGTCTTCCAGAAAATTCAGTTTGTAAGCTAACGTCTGTTTCCACCTTTATGCTAAGCTAGGAAGATTAAGCTGTATTAGAATTCGTTTCACGCTCATGATCTATTTTTGATTGTTATTTGACGTCCTCCTGAGATGTGTGGACGATCAGAGGAGCAGAGCTCGGCCCTTCAGATAATAACTGTGTGTTTGTGAGGCTTCGTTCGGCTACATTAGATTCCATCGATCAGCCAATGAAAACGTCTCTTTATAAAAAACTGAGGATTTATTAATCTGCAGACAAACTCAGCTCAGAGGAATCCATCAGTCCTGTCAGCAAACACTCATCCCAGAATCAGAAAGCAAACAGTCAGCCGGCGTCAGTCCTTTCCTTTTGTCAGGATTTAATACGGCTCCCTTTGAAATCGATCACGCCGCCGCGGCCCCTCTGATTACTGTTTCCATGGTTTGATGCTCGGCTAAACCATGGCAACGCGCGCTCTGCTGGAAATGTGTCACGCTGCTGCCGAAGCCAAACAAACACATCGACTGGAATTTAGATGAAGCCGGAGAGGTGACGCCTCATCGCCGTATACCTGCTCCTCAAACCATCAGCAGATTAAAGAGGAGGAGCCGCGAGACGCTGCGTCCAGAAAAACACTCGTCTTAACCCTCCTATTATCCTCGGGGTCAATTTGACCCCATTCAATGTTTAACGTCTCTAAAGTAATGATTGATTTTTTTTGGCTTCATATTTCAGGACTGTTCCTCATTTAATGTGGACAACTGGGAAAACTTAAAATTAAAATGTTGATATGTTCCAATTTCCTTTGAAAAAACATTACGCATCAGTGTTCCTGTGGGTCAATTTGACCCCAGGCTGTGCTAGCTGTAAAAAACAAGAAATTTCAACATTTTACAAACATTTGTTTTAGTTGTTTTGGATGATATTGAGGTCACTATGACATACATTTGTTTTAACCTAATAGAAACATAAAGAACCTGAAACATAAACCTGGGTAACAATCAGTGTCTGGAGGTTTAAATTGCTGGGGTCAAACTGACCCCAAGGATAAAAGATGTTAAGTCGTTTTTCAACTGGAGGAACTTTACCCCTGAACTACGTGCGTTTGGACCGGTGGACCCAGGGTCTAAATTTAGTTCAGGGGTAGATAATCTCCCCCCTAAAAAGCCCCTGCTCGGGGGGTAGTACTTTTCAAAGGACTTTCAGGGGGCGGGGCCTGCAATGCTGAACGTGTCTGATTGGTAGATTAACCTCAGTGTTTTTATTCCTCCCTCCGTCCACAATAACATCACACACATCTGTGATTCTCTTGATTTCTCTTTCTTTCATTAGTTTTTATTTGTTCTATCTTTTTTGTATGTGTGTGTACTTTTCAAAAGAAGAAGCTGTGATTCTCCGGGTCAACTTTTTTGCCAATTTTTTTTTAATTTTGTTTTTGAAAACAAAAAAAAAATCTTTTTTTTTTTTTCAAAATTTAAATTTTTCAAAAAAAAAAAATTCAAAATTTTTTTTTCAAAGATTTTGGGTCAATTTTCTTTTTCAAATGTTCTTTTGTCAAAATTTTTTTTTTTAATTTTTTTGGGTAAATTTTCTTTTTCAAATTTTCTTTTCTCAAAATTTTTTTTTAATTTTTTTGGGTAAATTTTCTTTTTCAAATTTCTCCTAAATCCATTCACAGTCATTGTTTTTTCCATCTGTGATTCTCTTGATTTCTCTTTCTTTCATTAGTTTTTATTTCTTCTATCTTTTTTGTATGTGTGTGTACTTTTCAAAAGAAGAAGCTGTGATTCTCTTGATTTAGCAGCTTGTAACAGTAGTCTTCTCTTAGCCCACCGTGAATGCGTCTCTCCTCCCGGTGTTCCGCTTTTAAAAGTGACCCTGTAAACTGGAGACCTTCAGCTGAACGTGTCAGTGTTTGTGGAGTTTACACAGCTGTTGAAACACAGAGGGAGTTCCTGGGAATGCAAACTAGTTTAGTTTTTATTAAGATTTCAAAATATCCTCATCAGATATTTAATGATGGTCTAAAGACGTTTATGAGGGATGCATCCGGCTGAGAGTCTCCAGTTAACAGGGTCGCCGTTTAAACCAAAACACCGGCCGATCTCTGCGATCACGGCTTTTTGAGTTCAAAAGGATTTTAAAGCCGTGTTGAAACGTCTTTGCTACTCGCGCTTATCTCCTCTCACGTGTTGATTCAGTGAATCCATCTGTGATGAAATATAGCACCATCTAAAACAGGCTCCAGGTCAACTTTTTTGTCAATTTTTTTTTGTCAAATTTTTTTTTGTCAAAATTTTTTTTGTCAAAATTTTTTTTGTCAAAATTTTTTTTGTCAAAATTTTTTTTGTCAAAATTTTTTTGTCAAAATTTTTTTTGTCAAAATTTTTTTGTCAAAATTTTTTTTCTCATTTTTTTTCAAATTTTTTTTTTTTTCAAATTTTTTTTGTTACATTTTTTTTTTCAAAAATTGTCTGTCAAATTTTTTTTTTCAAATTTTTTTTTTTCCTTTTTTTTTTTCAAATTTTTCCAAAAACCATTCACAGTCATTTTTTTTTCTATCTGTGATGAAATATAGCACCATCTAAAACAGACCAGCTGAGTCTCTTCATGCTAACAGGCTAACTGTTGTGTTGCTCATAATGATACCTGCCTGTCCGTCTGCTTCTATGGTGTCATCTGTGATGAATGGCATTCCTCTTTGTGTTACTGCCCTCTACTGGTCTGGTGGTGTAGTGCATGTACTTTTTTTCCTCCATACGTCACTGGCCTGATTTACACAATCTACCCGGGACTTCAGCCTGCGGTCAAAATGCAGACAACAATGGGGGACCAGGAACCTTTTAGTTCAGGGTAAAGTAGTTCTGGGGGCTAAAAGACCCCGGGACTCTTGGTCCAAATGCACCTTTAGTAAATTTGAGGGTAACAGGAGGGTTAAAGACGGTAGCCTCTAATTCTACAGAAACAAAGCTGATTTAAAAGACAGGCTCTTTAAATCCCTGTGAGAGGGTGAAGTTTATTTCCCAGCAGAGACGTTGTTGTGGATCCTGAACATGAACATGTCCTCAGCGTCCCTCTCTCAGCAGAGTGACGACAGATTCCTCTCTCTCTGTAGTCACACGTTGGTTTTTTTTGCTGGGTGGTGTTTTGGCCTTGAAGGCGTCTGTGAACACACAGTCCCTCTCTGAATGAAGCTGAATGTGACGATTGTTAAAACGGCTCCTTTCACAGTTTCCCTCTATTGTTCCAACGCTCGCACGGCAAAAAAATTCAATCTTATCAAGTCGTTTTTGTCTTTTGTTGAAGTCTGAAAGTCTTTTCAGAGAAACAGACTGAGCTCAAAGTTTTTTTTTCCTCCTGCAGCTTCAAACTGAATCTCTCACGTTCCTCTTCAGCAGATGGAGTTTGTTCCATCTGTCATCAAACTGTTGATGTTCACACTTTTCATTTCTCTGCTCTTTAAGGTTGATTCATGTGTGGGCAGGAAAGCGTAAATGTTTTTATGAGCATGCTGAGGAGACATATAGAGAGGACGCACGTGAGGCCACTGGAGACACGTTTCACCTGGTCAGAGTCTTTAAAGGCACAGTAAGGAGTTTTTACCAGACAAACAGAGCAGGTCTAGACCGTACTCTATGTTCTATTATTAGCATATGCTTATGGGGAGCTTTAAAGGGTCGGTCAGCAACTTCTTCGGGTCAGAAAAACTTGAATTTGATTGTTTTTATGGCATGGAATATTAATATTTTAAAACCTGGGTCTTAATTTAACATATTTCAGATGCAAATGACATCTAGAGAACATGACAAACAACATGACAGAAGGATCCCTAAAGAGAGAGATAGTTTTGTTGGAGGATAAGATCTTTATTTGAAACCTAAAGAGTCGTAGCATTGCTCTTTTTGAGGCCACCAAACCATGCATGAATTTTAAGTATTTAGAGGTCGTTTGAGCAGTGCTCGGATGGTCTAGACCAGACTCTATGTTCTATGATTAACAAAGACCCAACATTAAGACAGGATCAGATCCAGTCCCATCTTCCAGACAGGACTCAGTCTGATCTCATCTTAATCCACCATGAGCAGAGCACTTTGCAGCATTTAGCAAGTTACAGTGGCAAGGACAAACTTCCTTTAACAGGCAGAAACCTCCAGCAGGACCAGACTCATGTTAGACACACATCTGCTGAGACCGTGTTGGAGAGAGGGATAGAGGGAGATGAAGAGAGAGAGAGAGATGATAGTGGGGAGACGGATAGTAGTAGTTGTAGCAGCTGGAGTCTGGACCACGTCCACAGCAGCAGAGATCCAGAGGAACCTACGAGACAAGGGAGCTCAGGGACTCCAGAAAGGTCTAAGAAAAGAGAGAAGAGAGGGAGACCAGAAGAAAGAAAAAGAGGAGAAGAAATGGGGAAGGGATGACAGAAGGAGAAGAAAGAAAGAAAGAAAGAAAGAAAGAAAGAAAGAAAGAAAGGGAGACAGAAGAGAGAGAAGTGAAGAAAGAAAAGAATTAAAGGAAAAGTAAATGAAAGAAAGAAGGAAGGGAACAAAGAGAGAAAGAAAGAAAGAAAGAAAGAAAGGAAGGAAGGAAGGAAAGGATGAATGACAGACCCAATAAAAGAATCTAAGGCAGAGATCCAGAGGAACCTATGAGACAAGGGAGCTCAGGGACTCCAGAAAGGTCTAAGAAAAGAGAGAAGAGAGGGAGACCAGAAGAAAGAAAAAGAGGAGAAGAAGGGGGGAAGGAAAGGACGGGATGAGAAAAGGAGACAGAAAGGATGAAGAGACATGGAAAGAACAAAGAAAGAAGGAAGGAATGAAAGGAAAAATGAATGAAAGAAAAAAAGGAAGACAGAAGAAGAGAGAAGTGAAGAAAGAATGAAAGGAAAAAGGGAAGAAAGAAAGTAAGAAGGATGAAAGAGAGAAAGAAGGAATGAAAGAAAGAAGGAAAGAAAGGATGAATAACAGACCCCAATAAAGGAATCTACAGCAGAGATCCAGAGGAACCTACGAGACAAGGGAGCTCAGGGACTCCAGAAAGGTCTATGGTTAGTAACTTTAATGGGACAGGAAGAGTTAAAGTGAGAGACAGGCAGAGAGAGGAGAGAGAGGGAAAGACAGGATCCCAGTGTGTCAGTCTAAGCCTATAGCAGCATAACTAAGACCTGGTCCAAACCTAGAGTTCTGACCAATCAGAATCCAGTATTTAACACAGACAGGTAATAACTGTGTACGTTCAAAACTGATGTTGAACATGTTTCTAAAATCCTCACACCAAACCTTTGTTAGCTTGTTCTCAGTTTATAGTTAGATAGATGGTGGATCTAAAAGAGTCCAAACACCAAACTGAGTGTGTGTTCGTGTGTCAGATGTGTGTGTTTGTGTGTCGGATGTGTGTGTGAGCGTCTCTGATGTGTGTCTTATTGTCTGACAGAGACAGTTCTCTCCTCAGCAGGTAGGATCAGAGTGCTGCTGATGGTGTTAGATGATAAAAGCTAAATGACAGACAGAGAGGAAGAAGAGGAGGAAGCAACATGTGATGGTGTGTGCGTGGGCGATGCAAAGCTGAGAGAAACATCCCACTCCCAAACACACACACACACACACAGGAACACACACAGGAACACACACAGGAACACACACTATCAGCCTGAATCTGTTCAACACGACGTCCAGGCACGAGGAACAACAAAGACACGACGACATAAAGACGTGAGAGTTAATTCACATACAGAGAGTGTGTGTCTGTGAGTGGGACGATGTGTGTGTGTGTGTGTGTGTGTGTGTGTGTTCAGTCAGAAACACACTTCAGATTCTCCTCTGAGTGTTCCCTCATCAACACTAGCGTATGTCCTCGTGGTTCAATCTTGCATGAGTTTTGTTACGAGGCTGCAAACACTGCGTTGATGAATAATTGACCCTGAACCTGCACTCAACACTCGTCCTATTTATGGACCTCGAGCTGCTGCATGTGTGGAATCCATAGACCGCATCAAACACGGACGTGGTCTCCGTTACGTCACTACAAAGATGGCGGTCACTCTAGTTAACAAGAGCAAAAGAGGCGGGGCTTAGGCGGCCACATGTCAGTCAACTCACAACGCCCCTGATTATGCATGGTAGTGTATTTCTCAGACTTCAACCCACTTAAACCATATCTGTGTTTTTAACATGAGTGTTAATGGGCTTCCTTTGGCTTTCAGAGACAGCCTCGTGTGGACATTTGAGGAACTGCGGTTTTTGGCTCTTCCTCAGAGATTCAAGATTCAAGGAAACTTCATTATCATCACACAGTGCCTGAAAAGTACCTTTGGTTAAGAGCTCAAACACATTCAAAAGGAGAGTCTAGATGCATGCTGCAGAGGGTTAAAGAGTTCTTGTTTTGGGACAAAGCTGCTCTGAAACGGCTACCTCAAAGGGGGCAGCTGAGACCAGTAGTGGAAAGGACGTGAAGAGTCCTGAATGATGCTGATTGTTGAGCTCCATGGAGGACTTTGCAGCAAGGATTCAAACCAGCTGGAAGATGCAAACAAAACAAAGAGCATCACCTTGAGGAACCTGAACCCCGTGGACTACTGACTCCCCCCTGAACACTTTCATCAAAGACTTTGAGGACAGGACTCGTGGATTCCTCTGTGATGGTGCTAGGGTCAGATGATCCACTGTCTTTGTTGTCTCAGAAGGGTTGTCCCCAGGCGCTCTAGAGTTTCTGGAAGCTCTGCAACATTGCTCTTTGAGATCTGGAGCGGAGCAGGGGAGAGGAACTTTAGGTTAGCGGTCTCTACAAAGAAACTTACACCCTGAGCGTTGGTGACGATAGCAGCAGGGTTCAAAGCTGTGCTAACTGACGAGGAATCACTGGGACTGTTTTTAAAAACTGTAAACATAAATCATTTAAATCAATAAAATCATCTTTAATGTTTGTACCAACGTGTTTGTGTCTCATGTCAGTAGAGGGGTAATAAGTGTTGGATTCTATTTCCCATAACCACCTGCTGATCATTCATTATCCTTACATGTCACCAGCATCAACAGACCCAGGAACTGACCCAAACTTAGTCCCACCGGTCATAACACCTGAATCCTCCTTAGAGTTCCCTGAGCATTTAATCAACCAAATAACTCTGTCACAGAAATGTGTTTGTTATTAGACCCTGACAGAGTTAACAGAGCTTACAGAGTTAACAGAGCTAACAGAGTTAACAGAGCTTACAGAGTTAACAGAGCTTACAGAACTAACAGAGCTATCAGAGCTAACAGAGCTAACAGAGTTAACAGAGCTTACAGAGCTAACAGAGCTAACAGAGCTAACAGAGTTAACAGAGCTTACAGAGTTAACAGAGCTTACAGAACTAACAGAGCTATCAGAGCTAACAGAGCTAACAGAGTTAACAGAGCTTACAGAGCTAACAGAGCTAACAGAGTTAACAGAACCAACAGAGTTAACAGAGCTAACAGAGCTAACAGAGTTAACAGAGCTAACAGAGCTAACAGAGCTAACAGAGCTAACAGAGTTTACAGAGTTAACAGAGCTAACAGAGCTAACAGAGTTAACAGAACCAACAGAGTTAACAGAGCTAACAGAGTTAACAGAGCTAACAGAGCTAACAGAGTTAACAGAGCTAACAGAGCTAACAGAGTTAACAGAGTTAACAGAGTTAACAGAGCTAACAGAGTTAACAGAGTTAACAGAGCTGACAGAGCTAACAGAGCTAACAGAGTTAACAGAGCTAACAGAGCTAACAGAGCTGACAGAGCTAACAGAGCTGACAGAGTTAACAGAGCTAACAGAGTTAACAGAGCTAACAGAGCTAACAGAGTTAACAGAGCTAACAGAGCTAACATAGTTAACAGAGCTAACAGAGCTAACAGAGCTAACAGAGCTAACAGAGTTAACAGAGCTAACAGAGTTAACAGAGTTAACAGAGCTAACAGAGCTAACAGAGTTAACAGAGCTAACAGAGCTAACAGAGTTAACAGAGCTTACAGAGTTAACAGAGCTAACAGAGTTAACAGAGCTAACAGAGTTAACAGAGCTAACAGAGCTAACAGAGGTAACAGAGTTAACAGAGCTAACAGAGCTAACAGAGTTAACAGAGCTAACAGAGCTAACAGAGTTAACAGAGCTAACAGAGTTAACAGAGCTAACAGAGTTAACAGAGCTGACAGAGCTAACAGAGCTAACAGAGCTTACAGAGTTAACAGAGCTGACAGAGTTGACAGAGCTGACAGAGCTAACAGAGCTAACAGAGTTAACAGAGTTAACAGAGCTAACAGAGCTGACAGAGCTAACAGAGCTAACAGAGTTAACAGAGCTTACAGAGTTAACAGAGCTAACAGAGTTAACAGAGCTAACAGAGTTAACAGAGCTAACAGAGTTAACAGAGCTAACAGAGTTAACAGAGCTAACAGAGTTAACAGAGCTGACAGAGCTAACAGAGCTAACAGAGCTTACAGAGTTAACAGAGCTAACAGAGTTGACAGAGTTGACAGAGCTGACAGAGCTAACAGAGCTAACAGAGCTAACAGAGTTAACAGAGTTAACAGAGCTAACAGAGCTGACAGAGCTAACAGAGCTAACAGAGTTAACAGAGCTTACAGAGTTAACAGAGTTAACAGAGCTAACAGAACTAACAGAGTTAACAGAGCTAACAGAGTTAACAGAGCTAACAGAGCTAACAGAGTTAACAGAGCTAACATAGTTAACAGAGCTAACAGAGCTAACAGAGTTAACAGAGCTAACAGAGCTGACAGAGCTAACAGAGTTAACAGAGCTAACAGAGCTAACAGAGCTAACAGAGCTGACAGAGCTAACAGAGCTAACAGAGCTAACAGAGTTAACAGAGCTAACAGAGCTAACAGAGCTAACAAAGCCTGAGTCTGGCTCAGTCAGTGACAGGTCTTTTTCCCCTCATACACCAAGTCCCCCTCTTTAAGACCTCCTGGTCCTGATGTCCCCGACGTGCCACTTCTGCTCGGGTTGTGAATATTTATCTCCCAGTTTTAGAGTCACAGGTGCAAAGAGAGGAAAATTGGCGTCTAAAAAAAGAAGCAGCTCCAGCATAATAAATGGCTTTAATAGGGCCTTTCATTGTAAGCCATTACTTAAAGTGACAGCAGACACGTTATAAAGGCGAGCACAGCAATGATTAAAATAATAATTCAGATTGTGGACGAGGCAGGAAACCTGTTCCCCCCTGTGAGGCCCAGGAAGGAGCTCAGACTGGGACTGTACTGAGACAGAGATCTCCTCTGACGTTGTGGAAACACAGAGATCATCCATCAGATGATCCTCACGTCTTTAATATCTGTAAAACTCTAACTCCTCTTTCTATCAGAGGTATGAGCACCGTCACCTTCAGGAGGAGGACGGAGGACAGGGATGGGTCTGCAGGTTTACAGTACATCCATATTTAATGTGAGTTTTGTCTTCAGGTCTGGACAGCACAGAGGGAACATGAGAAATGCATTACTGTGATGAATTCTTTAGGTGGTGCAGAGCTGGACTCTGGAGCACACCCTGACCTATAAGGACCAGGCTGAACAGGTTAAGTGTTATAGAGGTGGTTCTTCTATAGTCTCCCTGACCCGGGACACAGCTGGAGGCAAACACACTCAGATCTGAGAGACGGGAGAATCACTGTCTGCTCCTTTAATGGCTTTACGAGGGAAAATAGTTACGTATGATTTAAATTATATAACCATCCATAACCACAGAATCCCACGTGTCCTTGACGTCTGGACTCTAGACTCTAGAGTCTACCTGCAGACATCAGCCTACATCAGCACAGTGACGGCCTGAGAGAAGGAGGACCCTGATTAAAGACTTTCTGAAGACTGGATCTTGTTTTCATAAAGGAAACTGTTTTTATTGGCGATAACAAAATTAGATATCTTTTAGTTTACTCAGATTTTCAGTAACATGATTGTATATGTATGATTGTAAATTGGGGACATAGTGCAAAAAAATGGAGCTGGAGGAGAAGAGTAAAACTCAGAGATAAAATGCAGTTTTTTGTAGAAAGAAAAAAATCACACATTTCTGGAAAAAGCTGCAAATCTTGATTTCATGAAGTTGACATTTTTTGAGATTACAAAATTGCAAATTTGAATGAAAAAGGTAAAAACCTGTAAGAATGAAGTTGATGATTTATAAGATTAGGATGTTGCAAACTCTTGAGATTGCAAAATTGCAATTATCTGAGATTATGAAGTTGCACATTTCTGAGATTGTAACGTTGAAAATTTGTGAGATTATAAAACTGTGAATGCGCTAGATTATAAAAATGCTAATTTGTTAGATTATAAAGTTGTTAATTGCACATTCTCCCTCTGGGCCATGTGATCAGGCAATTTGAGGGAATTTCCAATCAATGTTATGCTGATGACATACAGCTGTATATCTCTTTTAAGCCTGACTACACTGGAAGGCTGTCCACTTTGCTCAGCTGTCTGTCTGCCATACAGGACTGGATGAGTGATAACTTCCTGCAGCTAAACACAAAAAAAACTGAGGTCCTCATTATTGCCTCGGACAGCAATGCAGCTAAGGTCACCAATTACTTGGGCTCTCTCTCTATTGCTGTAAAAAAGTCTTTTAGAAATCTCGGTGTTCCTTTTGATCATCAATTGCTCTTCGACCAACACATTTAATCAATAACCCGGTCATGCTTCTTTCACCTTAGAAACTTAACTAAAATGAAATCCATCATCTCACACAAAGAGTTAGAAATGCTTGTTCATGTGTTTATTTACTCACGGCTTGACTCTCTCTTCACCAGCCTCAATAATTCAAAACGCTGCCGCAAGACTGTTAACCAGGTCCAGCTGCAAGACTGTTAACCAGGTCCAGCTGCAAGACTGTTAACCAGGTCCAGCTGCAAGACTGTTAACCAGGTCCAGCTGCAAGACTGTTAATCAGGTTCAGCCGCAAGACTGTTAACCAGGTCCAGCTGCAAGACTGTTAACCAGGTCCAGCTGCAAGACTGTTAACCAGGTCCAGCTGCAAGACTGTTAACCAGGTTCAGCTGCAAGGCTGTTAACCAGGTCCAGCTGCAAGACTGTTAATCAGGTCCAGCTGCAAGACTGTTAACCAGGTCCAGCTGCAAGGCTGTTAACCAGGTCCAGCTGCAAGACTGTTAATCAGGTCCAGCTGCAAGACTGTTAACCAGGTCCAGCTGCAAGACTGTTAACCAGGTCCAGCTGCAAGACTGTTAATCAGGTCCAGCTGTAAGACTGTTAATCAGGTCCAGCTGCAAGACTGTTAACCAGGTCCAGCTGCAAGACTGTTAATCAGGTCCAGCTGCAAGACTGTTAATCAGGTCCAGCTGCAAGACTGTTAATCAGGTCCAGCTGCAAGACTGTTAACCAGGTCCAGCTGCAAGACTGTTAATCAGGTCCAGCTGCAAGACTGTTAATCAGGTTCAGCTGCAAGACTGTTAATCAGGTCCAGCTGCAAGACTGTTAATCAGGTCCAGCTGCAAGACTGTTAATCAGGTCCAGCTGCAAGACTGTTAATCAGGTTCAGTTTCAAGACTGTTAATCAGGTCCAGCTGCAAGACTGTTAACCAGGTCCAGCTGCAAGACTGTTAATCAGGTCCAGCTGCAAGACTGTTAACCAGGTCCAGCTGCAAGACTGTTAACCAGGTCCAGCTGCAAGACTGTTAACCAGGTCCAGCTGCAAGACTGTTAACCAGGTCCAGCTGCAAGACTGTTAACCAGGTCCAGTAAAGCATCCCACATCACTCCCATCTTATTCTCCTTACACTGGCTGCCAATCAAATCCAGAGTACAGTTTAAGATCCTCATATTAACATACATATTAACATCAGGCCCCTTCTTATATCTCCGACCTGCTCCACCCTTACATCCACAGTAGACCCCTTAGATCCTCAGACCAGGGTCTGCTTGCTGTGCCTCGTGTCAGGCTTAAAACTAAGGGTGACCGTGTCTTTGAGCTCGTGGCTCCATCTCTCTGGAACAGTGCGCTGTGCTGATTCCACTGAGACTTTTAAAAAGCAGCTTAAGACACGTTTGTTTGTCATGGCTTTCCACCTCCTGTCATAATTTGATGTCATTTTGTCTGCTTTCTTTATTATCTTATTATTTCTCATTGTATTGTCTTGTTGACATTGATTTTTTGTAAAGCACTTTGTGACTGTGTCTGTGAAAGGTGCCATACTAAATAAAGTTTACTTTCTTACTTTGCATGAAAAAAGTTGCTAATTCCAGAGATTTCAATGGTTCAAATCCTTGAGATGAAAAAGTTGATTTATGAGAAACACAAACTCAAATGGAGTTTTTAGAAACCGTGTTGCTTCACTTTGGAACATCCTGCAATACGCAGTCAGTGAGGAGGTGTAACAGGAAACATGGATTCATCAGGTTAGTGTAGTCAAAGAGAAATTAATTAACTAGCTTCATGATTAATTGAAGATGAATGATCATTTTAGAGCTTCATTTCTATCTTCTGGGTCAAACATTTACCTGAGTGAGTAATGTATCTCACACAGACAGATATTAAAACCCTTCATCACTGATGTACGAGGAGCCTGACGAGCAAACACGGCTTTAATCTGAACCTGAAACCTGCTCAGGACTCTGAACGCACGTATCAGCATCTTCTGTTGGACAGAGGATGGAGGGCAAATTGGTGAAATTATCTTTAAAAATAAACCTCCAAACTTCACAGTTGTTTTTTTAGTTTCGAGGTGCGGCAGCGATATATAATGTCATGTTTATTTTGGAAAATAGGACCCGTCGGGCCCTCAGCCGGAGATGATTCACAGGCAAACAAGCAGCGAACCTGTTTGCATAACAGTCTCTGCTGCATTGCTTCGTGGCAGCGAGAGCGGGGCTGGATGGGAGAAGAGGAGCGGAGCACTGATGAGTGAGAGGAGGCGATGTGCGAGACAGACCGCTGGCTTGGCGGGGCGTTGACTGGGAGAGTGGGTGTAATGATACTCTCATCTCAGGAAAAACATGTCAGTCCTCCTGGCAAACTAAGCTGAAGTTGTTTTCAGCAACAGCCCCGAGCTCGGAGCGCAGAGAAGAGGAGAGGAGAGGAGGAGAGGAGGGGAGGAGAGGAGAGGAGAGGAGAGGAGAGGAGAGGAGAGGAGAGGAGAGGAGAGGAGAGGAGAGGAGAGGAGAGGAGAGGAGAGGAACCCAGAGGAGAGGAGAGGAGAGGACAGGAGAGGAGAGGGGAGGAAACCAGAGGAGACGAGAGGAGAGGAGGAGAGGAGAGGAGAGGAGAGAGGAGAGGAGAGGAGAGGAGAGGAGAGGAGAGGAGAGGAGAGGAGAGGAGAGGAGAGGAGAGGAGAGGAGGAGAGGAGGAGAGGAGAGGAGAGGGGAGGAGAGGAGAGGAACCCAGAGGAGAGGAGAGGAGAGGACAGGAGAGGAGAGGGGAGGAAACCAGAGGAGACGAGAGGAGAGGAGGAGAGGAGAGGAGAGGAGAGGAGAGGAGAGGAGAGGAGAGGAGAGGAGAGGAGAGGAGAGGAGAGGAGAGGAGACGAGAGGAGAGGAGAGGAGAGGAGAGGGAAGGAGAGGAGAGGAGAGGGGAGGAGAGGAGAGGGGAGGAGAGGAGAGGGGAGGAGAGGAGAGGAACCCAGAGGAGAGGAGAGGAGAGGACAGGAGAGGAGAGGGGAGGAAACCAGAGGAGACGAGAGGAGAGGAGGAGAGGAGAGGAGAGGAGAGAGGAGAGGAGAGGAGAGGAGAGGAGAGGAGAGGAGAGGAGAGGAGACGAGAGGAGAGGAGGAGAGGAGAGGAGAGGAGAGAGGAGAGGGGAGGAGAGGAGAGGAGAGGAGAGGAGAGGAGAGGAGAGGAGAGGAGAGGAGAGGAGAGGAGAGGAGACGAGACGAGAGGAGAGGAGAGAGAGGAGAGGGGAGGAGAGGAGAGGAGAGGGGAGGAAAAGAGTAGAGGAGAGGAGGAGAGGGGAGGAGAGGAGAGGAGAAGAGGAGAGGGGAGGAGAGGAGAGGGGAGGAGAGGAGGGGATGGGACTCGCACAGAAGTTGCCAGAACAAATTTAGGAGCAGCTGGGGAAGATTGAGGCTCAGAGAGGGAAGAAGAAAGTCCTGAAATACTGCTGCTTTGGATCATCATATCAGAGGAAAATGAGCTGAATTATTCATGGCTGTGTTTACATGGCTGTGAAATCTTCCTCCTGTGTGAGTCCAGCAGTTATTACTCTGAAAAAGAAACAAATGTGTTCATTAAAGCTGCTGTGAGGAGTTTTAGGTGGTGATAAAACAGCCTGAAATAAGTCCTGATGCCTCTTTATGGTCCACTAAAACCAACGAGACCGTTAGAGAGTAAAGTTATGTTTCTTCTACTGTTAATACCCGTCAACCCTGATAATGTGTACAATATTCAAAAACAGGAGATTTGAACAAAATTCAGTGAAACTTCTACTTCACTCCAGGTGGTTAAGTGTCCCACAAGACAGATCTGCATCATGATGTTATTATTTCAGCAAACTTAAGACCTGTTAGCTACAAGAAAGTCACTGACACTCATGTGAGCCAGAGTGAAGTCTCTGTTTCACTTACTATTTACAGTGAAACTGAGACTCACCCGATTTGGGTTCAAACCCTTGGAGAAATACTGAATCTATGTGACTGACAGTGAAACTGAGACTCACTAGAAATTGAAGAGTTACGAGTTATTGCACCAGAAAAGTAAGACAGTGTGTAACTGACTCTTTACTGTGAAACTGGGACTGACAAGAAAAAAGTTATGCAGGAAATTCTGTTTTTCAAATTCGTACCACCGAAGTGAGCCAAAGCGAATCCTCTGTGTAACTTACTTTCTACAGTGAATCTGGGACTCACCTCAAACAGATGAACTGATGCTACCTGGGTAATTTAATGACCAAATAACTCGGCTGTAAGTTAAACATCCTTCCAGATAAACCTAACATATATATTCTTTAGTCTGTTTACACGTGTCTACCTTTCAGGACTGGAATTAAAACCTGGTATTTCAGGACTGGAATAAAGCCCTGGTATTTCAGGACTGGAATAAAAACCTGGTATGTCAGGACTGGAATAAAGCCCTGGTATTTCAGGACTGGAATAAAAACCTGGTATTTCAGGACTGGAATAAAGCCCTGGTATTTCAAGACTGGAATAAAGCCCTGGCATTTCAAGACTGGAATAAAGCCCTGGTATTTCAGGACTGGAATAAAAACCTGGTATGTCAGGACTGGAATAAAGCCCTGGTATTTCAGGACTGGAATAAAACCTGGTATTTCAGGACTGGAATAAAGCCCTGGTATTTCAGGACTGGAATGAAACCCTGTTTTTTGAGGACTGGAATAAAACCCTGGTTTTTGAGGACTGGAATGAAACGCTGGTTTTTGAGGACTGGAATGAAACCCTGTTTTTTGAGGACTGGAATGAAACGCTGGTTTTTGAGGACTGGAATGAAACGCTGGTTTTTGAGGACTGGAATGAAACGCTGGTTTTTGAGGACTGGAATGAAACGCTGGTTTTTGAGGACTGGAATGAAACGCTGGTTTTTGAGGACTGGAATGAAACGCTGGTTTTTGAGGACTGGAATGAAACGCTGGTTTTTCAGGACTGGAATGAAACCCTGGTTTTTGAGAACTGGAATGAAACCCTGGTTTTTGAGAACTGGAATGAAACCCTGGTATTTCAAGACTGGAATGAAACCCTGGTTTTTGAGAACTGGAATGAAACCCTGGTATTTGAAGACTGGAATGAAACCCTGGTATTTGAGGACTAGAATGAAACCCTGGTATTTGAGGACTAGAATGAAACCCTGGTTTTTGAGGACTGGAATGAAACCTGGTTTTTGAGGACTGGAATGAAACGCTGGTTTTTGAGGACTGGGATAAAAACCTGGTTTTTGAGACCTGGAATGAAACCCTGTTTTTTGAGGACTGGAATAAAACCCTGGTTTTTGAGGACTGGAATGAAACCCTGGTTTTTGAGGACTGGAATGAAACGCTGGTTTTTGAGGACTGGAATGAAACCCTGGTTTTTGAGGACTGGAATAGAACCCTGTTTTTTGAGGACTAGAATAAAACCCTGGTATTTCAGGACTGGAATAAAACCCTGGTTTTTGAGGACTAGAATAAGTTGTACTTTGATGTGGAGCGACTTGAAACGTCTCCGAACATTCATCAGAGTAATTAAGAAGCGACTCTGCAGCCTCGGCGGAGGAGGTGTTCGTCCTCTGAGCGATTCCTACCTCTCATTTTGATTTCACGTCCTCTGAAGCAGAAAGTGCTCACCACAGAGGAGTTACTCCGGTTCACTTCCTCACTCACACCGGTCACCTCGCAGGCTTTCAACACCCTGACTCCTCAGTCTCAGTATTGATCGAAGCTGGAGGGGTAAAACAAGACCGCAGTCTAAGAAACACACCTTCAAACACAGAGGCAACCCAGAGAAAATAAAAGATCATTTCATGCTACAGGAGTTCATTTTGGGGAGAGAGTCGAGGCTCTTTGTGACTTTACTTCTTTGTAGAGCGGCTGTTTCTCCACTCGTGCAGAAGTCTGCAGCTCACACAGTTATTTAGTATTTTCATGACTTTAAAGCAGATCAGTCTTAAAGGTACGCAGGTTTGTTGTCCCCTTGTTTTAAATTGTGGCGGTTAAAACGGAGTATTGAGTAAAGACAGTGCTCTTAAAGCAAATGTATGATGTCTACCAACTTGTGAATAAATAACAGACTCAGAAGAGACAGAGATGGTTTCCCTATAAGAGATGTTTGTGGTTCTCGGTGGATAAAGAGCGAGTAATTCTCTTTAAATAGAAAAGAAAGCGATCCGTCTGGTAACTGAACCTCACAGAGCCAGCACTGCCTCCTTTGTGTTGCTCTGATGTTGTTTTCTCGCTCCTTTGTCGAAGCTGCACACACAAACACACTTGATTAAGCTTTTACACTCAGGAAAGTGTCTTCTTGCTTCCACAGCCGACCTTCACGTCGATGCTTTAAACCAGCCGTGTAATTGTGAGGACTGCAGAGAGCTTGGAGCCGAGTGAGGACTACGTCAAGGTTTAGAGAGCTGCAGTTTGTGCAACGTATGTATCTTAAAGAGCTCCTCCAGACCACTACACTCCCAACATGCAGGCCTGCTCCTCGTACCTAAAGTCTCTAAAAGTAGTATGGGAGGTAGAGCCTTCAGTTATCAGGCCCCTCTCCTTTGGAATCATCTACCAGTCAGGGTCCGGGAGGCAGACACCCTCTCTACTTTTAAGAGTAGGCTTCAAACTTTCCTTTTTGATAAAGCTTATAGTTAGAGCTGGATCAGGCTTGGACCAGGTCTTAGTTCTGCTGCTATAGGCTTAGACTGACACACTGGGATCCTGTCTTTCCCTCTCTCTCTCTCTGCCTGTCTCTCACTTTAACTCTTCCTGTCCCATTAAAGTTACTAACCATAGACCTTTCTGGAGTCCCTGAGCTCCCTTGTCTCGTAGGTTCCTCTGGATCTCTGCTGTAGATTCCTTTTTGGGGTCTGTTATTCATCCTTTCTTTCTTTCTTTCTTTCTTTACTTATTTCTCTTTCATCAATTTTTCCTTTCATTCTTTCATTCCTTCCTTCATTCCTTCCTTCTTCCATTCTTTCTTTCCTTCTTTCTTTCATTCCTTCCTTCTTTCTTTCATTTCTTCCTTCTTTCATTCCTTATTTCTTTCATCCATTCTATCTTTCCTTCTTTCTTTTATTCCTTCCTTCCTTCTTTTTTCTCTTTCTTTCTCTCTCTCCTTTCTCCTTCTCTCTCTGCTTCTGTCTTCCTTTTTTCCTTTCATTCCTTTTTCCGTTCTCTTTCTTTCTTTCCTCTTTCCATGTTTCGTCATCCTCTCTGTCTCCTTTTCTTATCCCGTCCTTTCCTTCCCCATTTATTCTCCTCTTTTTCTTTCTTCTGGTCTCCCTCTCTTCTCTCTTTTCTTAGACCTTTCTGGAGTCCCTGAGCTCCCTTGTCTCGTAGGTCCCTCTGGATCTCTGCTGCTGTCATGATTCCTGAACATGTTGCAGACGCTGAGTAACGTCTCACTCTGTGGAGTTATTGACTTCCTGTCTGCTCTCATTCCTCTTCATACTGAGTCCTTGTTATTGATCATATGACGGCGTGTTCAGTCATTTGATCAGATGACATTTCGCCCAGATGACACTGAGCTGAGAACGCAGTGACACTGATGAATCATACGGTCCTCTGCCTCCATGAACATGAAGCTCCGGGTCAGTGAATCAGAGAGGAACATCCTGTAAACTTCTCTCTTAGTTCTGCAACAATTCAAAGTTTCAGACTGTGCTGAGATTTAATATTTGAGGACACAAAGCGAGCTGCAGGGCCGGAGGGAGACGCTTCAGTTTCAGGAGGGAAATCAGGATCGTGTTTAAGGCGAACATCATTAAATTGGTTCGGACATTTCTTCTTCAGCGGCTCCTCTGCGAGAGAACTCGGTCAGTCCCACAGCTTGTTTCTTTTTCCTGCTTTGCAGAGCTTATTACAGCAGAATACATCTCCTCAGACCGAGTCTGGGCGGCTCCTTCAACAGTTCTTCTGCACTTGGTACAAGAAGAGTCTCTGATTCTACTTCAAGTTGTAGTCGTATGATGTTTGACAAATGAGGTTAAAACTAAATGAAGCTTTCAAAACATGCAACTTGTAAGAGCATAAATGAAGCTATGCAGTTTAAATGCACCAGTGTGATGTTTGCACCATAAACCTTCTGCTGCAATCCATATACACACATTTCTTCATTTTTAAACTGTATTTTACATGCTTTTAATTTGATGTATTATTATAAATGTTATACTGTTGGCCTTGTAAGTTAGCAAAGAAAATTTCATTATCTACCTAAAATGAAAATAAAATGTCTGACAGCAAAAAGGTGAAGATTGAACCACAATTTGTTGACAATCTCTTTTTCTTCTTGCGTTTTTGTTAAATTTAACCAGCGGTGACCAAAGATATAGCTCATCATGATAAAGTAACATTTAGTCTATAAGACAAACTTTTAATTTTACATCTGAAAGTGGGCTGAGTCCTGAACACCGGTGTGACTAACATCCCAGAGTTTAAAACTGTTTCAATACGTTAACCAGAAGATGGCGCAATGCTGGCTAAAGCTTCATCATGGATTATGCACCATCATGGAAACTAGTGTAGCTGCTATCATCACCCATTACACATGGTTTAACATTGGCAACTTGAGGTGTTGGGATTGGTTTTATTGGGGTATTAATGGGGGAACTCCAAAGCATGCTGGGATAGCGATGCTGACCAAACAAGCACCCTATTTTGGGAGTGATGTGCAGGAAAGAGGCGGCAGCATGGAATCAAACCCTTTTGCATACCTTCTATCTGCTCTTGTGATGTATTGTTGTTTTCTTTGTCATGCTATCATGATGTACTGTTTCCATTTATTCTGTTTCGACCTGCCGGGGACTACGGATGAAAATTAGCCTTATGGCTAACTCTGGCATATTTACATTGATGTGACGCTGACATGTTCATCAATATGCACTGTCCCTTTAAATAAATAAATATGAATAAATAAATCAGGACTACTACCCTCTTTAAGTCCTGATCATGTTTTTAAAGAAAACAGTGGTTTACTGTTAAGTTCAGAAAGCTTATGGAGAGCTGGTTTGATTCAAGGACTCATTCATTTAAGACAAGTGACCAGCAGAGGAGGGAGGAATGAAAGCTTATAGTTAAGCTGGATCAGGCTTGGACCAGCTTTTGTCATGCTGCTATAGGCCTAGACTGCCGGGGGAACTGGCACACTGACACACTGGGATCCTAGCTCACCTTCTTCCCCCCAACCCCTTCATCACTTACTTTAACTCTGCCTGTCCCATTAAAGTTACTAACCATAGACCTTTCTGGAGTCCCTGAGCTCCCTTGTCTCGTAGATTCCTCTGAGCTGCCGTAGACGTCCTCCTGCTGTGGACGATCTGGACTCCAGCTGATACGGACGTGCTGGACTCCAGCGGCAACAGCTTCTACGACTCGTCTCATCACTATCACCTCTCTCTCTTACTCCCCTCTATCTGTCTTTCCAGACCCAACTCGGTCGAGGCATGATGGCTGTCTAACATGAGTCTGGTCCTGCTGGAGGTTTCTGCCTGTTAAAAGGAAGTTTGTCCTCTCCACTGTAACTAGCTAAATACTGCGATGTGCAATGCTCATGATGGATTAAGGTGGGGTCAGACTGAGTCTTACCCTGTCTTGGTGTTGGGTCTCTGTTCATAATTTGACATAGTGTGGTCTAGACCTCCTATGTTTGTAAAAGCGTCTTGAGATAACGTTTGTTGTGATTTGGCGCGATACAAATAAAGATTGATTGATTGATTGATTGACTCCAGGCGAATAGGTCGCTACTGTCTTAAATTTATTGAGCACAATTTTTCAGATTTCTTTTCCTAACCAGTCAGGGAATCAGAGTTGAACCCTCTATTTAAAGAACCGGGTAACTGGTCTCTTTGGACCATCCCTATACTTGGATTGGTCTGTTTCCTTAAAGTGCCACTAAGAGCGTTTTGTGCTGGCAGGGCCTGTTTTCTATTCAAACCTGATGGGATTCAGCGTTTGCAGCACTCTCAGTTAAAAACAGTTCAACTTTCAGAACACCGCCGCGCTGATCAATGTCACTTCTTGATCACCGACCAATCAGAATCAAGAAGGGGCGGGACTTCTGATATCAGCTTTGTCAGCAACAATGGCGGAGGTCCATTTCCGAGTTAAGAGCTGCAGCTGCTGATGCTCTGACACGATTTCTATCAACAGCTTTTACAGTTTCTTGATGAAATGTCTTTAATGAAAGTATGAAGCATACAGAGGATTAAAACAGACGTAACTGTCTCTACTAAGGGAAACAGAAAGGCCGTGGGATGACTTTATTAAACTAGCAGAAGTAGACGCTGGTGAGAAGCGCTCTGAAATCGTGGTCGTGGGAGCGTTAGTGGACGGCGCCTAAATCAGCACCGAATCTCTGATTTCTGCTTATTGAAGTTAAACATCGAGCCTTTAGTTAAATTCAACACCTTGAATCTCTGAGCTGTAACTGGGAGACCTCTGGTTCATAAGGACTCGCCTACATGTCCAGTAACAGAGCGGTTGTTCATGTTGGACAGCGTATAGCTTCATGATAAATATCATGTTCTCAGACTGCTTCCTCATGCGTCCCACGGTCCGTTTAAAGCGCCTGCAGTAAGATTCACACACGGCTCCACCTCTGATCCAAACATCTGATTGGAGTTTTGCCAACACGCCGTGTTCCCCTCGCCGTATCACTCAGCGACTGTGTTTACTCTGCTCCTCTTCCTCAGACGACAGAAACACTGGCTGCGGGTTTGGCAGGAGAACATTTCGTGTCACATGAGCTCTCGTCTGTGCCACATATCCCCTGAGTGAGTGTGTGTGTGTGTGTGTGTGTGTGTGTGTGTGTGTGTGTGTGTGAGAGAGCGCCTGAAACTCCATTTCTGTCATCTCACAGAGGAAGAGGAGGTAAAAAGAAGAAGAAGAAGAAGAAGAAGAAAAAAAATCAATTGCATATTGGCTTTTCCAAGCATCACTCTTGAAATCGAGCATTTTTCTTGCAGCTTCAGAGAGCAATTTCCCCCGGCTGTTTGAGGTTCAGATATCTCCCGGGTGATTCAGCACGGCTCCACAATGCAGCAGCTCGGCTCAGTCCTTCACAGCTCCCGGCCACGGATAAAGACCCGCTCAGCCGGCGCGTCTCTGCCCGCTTATCTGTCCGGCTCCGCTCAGGATCCCGGACAGTAAATGTCATGATATTGCAGGAAGCCTCGGTCTGAAAACCCGCCTTGATGGAGTAGCTTTTATCTGAAAAGCAGCCGTGTGTTTGATGTGCTAAATGGCTCCTCGCTGGGAGTTGTGGCTGAGCAGGGAAAGATAAAGAAAAGGAGCAACAGAGGGAGGGGAAGTGTGTTGGAAAGGGGTGAAAACAAACAGATACTCCAAAAGAGCAAAGCACAAACTGATCTCTTTATTATGTGTCTTTATCTGGGTGGAGGAGCGTTAGCATGCAATCACACCACAACGACAGAAATACAAACACACACACACGGCGCTAAATGAACCGCTGTCGTCAAATTCAAAGTTTTCAGCTGCTTCATAAAGAATAATGTCAGACAGAAACTTCAAGTAGGTTTCTGAGTTCATCCCAGCTCCAAAAGAAGTCAGAGCTGTGCGTCATGGTGAGGAGACGGCAATAATTGTACCAAGGAGAACTTTCACGGTCCGTGTAACAGTGTGTGAAAAACCAGGATCCAAACAGAACATGTGACTCTCCAAACTTCTGCTTTTGAGGACATTAACTACATTTAAACGTACGTCCACAAGGACCAACATCCAACAACATGCAGACTAAATCAAACCACCAGCTGCTGCAGGGACGGAGAGTTACCTAGCTAGCTAACCAGGGGCGGAGCTTACGGGGGGACTGGGAGGGACCCCGAGTCAGGATGAGTCATGGTTGGTAAAAAACCAAACTACATGACTGACTTGAGTCGTGTAGTTGAGTGTAAATTATTGAATACAACGTGCAGATTCACAAGTGGATGGCAGATATTGTCTCCCAGTGTATTTTGGGTAAAATTCATCAACCCCAACATCATCATCAGTCACTTGACAAATAGGGGAAGCTGGGTGGAGCATTTTTACCTGATAAACCAAACATGTGGCAGTTTATACAAACATAACAGTGGAGCGACAAAGTGCAAAGAAAAGGAAAAAAGAAAACAAGGAAAAGCCAAGTTACAAAAACTGGACACACATATTTTGTTCGTCCTCCTGGAGATGAACCTGGCGTTGTTGGCAGCGATTCAGGCCTGCCCGCGCTCATTCTCCAAGTTCAAACTTACTAAAAACCCCTTGAGGAGCACGGTGGGACAGGAGAGACTGAGTGGACATGTCATGTTGTCCATAGAGAATGACAGAGCAAAAAAAAATGGACATACGGCGCATCGTGGACGAGTCCACGGAGCTTAAAAGCTGATTTATACTTCTGCGTCTCCCCTATGCAGCAGGGGCTGACGCGGACATGAGCCCCACATACTTGTGCGTCGGTGTGTCCGTGTCGCGCAGCAATTCTCCTCCGAAACGCCTGAGGGCAGTGTGGTCTCTCTGATAGCCGGCCGCCTGCTTCCGGTCCCGCTACGATCTCTGTTTACTTTTCCACAGAGATTCAGAGCGTGTTCTGTTAATCTTTTTTTTTTTTTTTTTTTTCCTCTTGTCTGCATATATATTTCTGGTTTGTGTCATGTTTGTCACAAACTGTCAAATATTCATGCAATTTATTCTTGCAGCAAAAGAAAAGAAAGAAAACCTTTTTCTTCTGTGCTTGTGACTGTGTGCATGAGACCATCACCATCCCTCTTAGAACTCTGGTCTATCTTTTATTGGCAGCTAATATCATGTTCTGTAAAAGAGGGCGTGCACACCTAGGTGGGCCAAAAAAAATAAAAAAAAATAAGAGAAAGTGAAAGAAAGATTACATAAGGATATACAAAGGGACAGGGAGAGAGAAGGAGAGAGAGACCTAACACACTTAGATGGAGAGGGACCATCTCACCATGATGCCAAAAAGAAAATTCTAATGATTAAGCAACCCTTAGTGTCCACAATCATTACTGAAGCTTGGGTCGCAGAGGGTTGCCGCCGTGCTGTGTTCTATTTGTGTAACAAGACCACCACTGGTGCAGATGAAACCACCTGGGTCAGACCAGCCGAGAGGTACAGCTCAGCACCCGGGCCGCGAGAGCAGTCAGACCGAAGGACCCAACCCGCCGCGGGAGACCCAGGCCAGGGGACGAGCCAAGGACCCAGACCGGAAGCAAGCAGGTACCGCCGGAGCACCCAGGGCGACCGCCAGGTCACCCAGTAGGAGGAAAGGGGGGCGAGGGGGGAGAGATCCCGCAGCCCCCCCAAGGGACACCCCCACAACACCACCCCCACAGCCCCCCAAGACGGAGCCAAAGGAGCCACCAGGGCCGAGGGGGCCCGGCACCAGGAGCAGACAGCCAGGCAGACGGGCAGGACCAGGACCAGAGCCCACCAACCGGCACGCCGGAGCGGGGGGAGGGCGGAGGCGGCAGGGCCAATCCCACCTGCCCCCCCCAGACGGCCCGACCACTCCCCCAAGCCACGCCCCCCACCCATGCCCTGCGACTGATGGACCAGGCCGCGGGGGCATGGAGGGACACCCCAATGGCTGCCGTAGTAACACCCCCCCAGCTGCGCACCACCCCATCCCCCAAGAGGACACCCCCGCCCCCCGTGTTCTGTTAATCTACAGCTGATACATGTTGCTGTTTATCATACAGACATGATTACATGAAGAATAGAGAGGAGGAGAGGAAATAAACGGCCGATGTGCGGCCGATGTCCGGGATCCCGGAAGTGTTGTAAATGCGGGAAAGACAAAGCGGCCGAGCGGACCAATCACAGAGCTTGCGGTCCGCGTCGGCTCTACGGGGAGTTGCATTTTGGAGGAGGTGCACGTCAGCTACGTGCGTAGGCCACGGCGTAGGTACGGGAGCTACGTGGACCCCCGGCGTAGGGTACGCCGTTGATTCAACGCAGAAGTATAAATCAGCCTTAAGGCTTGTCGTATAGGGCCCTTCAAACAGTGGTGAGGAGGCCGAGTACATGTTGATTTCTTGTTTATATGTGAACATGTTGGGCTGCTGTGCCAATTTGACTAACCTGTATATCTGTTGATACAGTGACCTGCTGTGCTCTCATTAGTTGAAAAAGTTAAAGTGGGTGTCAGAATAATGCGGTTGCTGTCCGTGGTGCTGAACTGCTTTGAATTTGTGTAGTTTTATTATTGGGCCAGGTTCTCTTGGTTTGTTAGACTTCATGTCCGTTTGATTGGCTTCAAAATGACATCACGTGTGTAAAAAATGTAGTAATGCTTGTAAGCCCCGCTGTTGCGAGCATGTGTATGTTGTGTATGTGTATCTTTGACTTAACGTCCACCGGTCACGCCTTTAGCTCAAGCGGCAACCTCCGGTCTAAAAATATGATTCTAATGTGGAAGTGTTTAAAACTGCAGTTCATCGAGGATCCACTTGAGGCAGGCTCCGGAAGTACCAGAAACCACATACACACCAATTCAAAGAGGCGATCTTTACAGCAGAAATAAACATGTTTACAGTCTGGTTCAAAAGACGAGTGGAGTCTGGATAGATCATTTCTTGATCTCAAAGACATTGAGATTACGAGTCTTCCAATGAGAGGCACAGCTGACTTGATTGACAGGCGGGAACACTGCAGCTGTTGGCGAGGAGGCTCAAAGCCCTGCCTCTGTACGTCACAATGGCTCCACAGCAGCCGCCGCCGATGGGCCTCAAAACAGAGTGTTCAGAAACAGGAGGGTGACGTCACGGATACTACGTCTATATTTAAACAGACTTGTGTTTTTTGTTTCGAGCTCTTACAGGAATCTCTGCGGGCTCAAGGACTGGAAAACAGACATTATAAATGAACGACGAAAGTGTGTCATTGAACAAAGTGTGTGAGGTGTCTCAACAATAATGGTGGCTTTCAGGCTGCTTACGTTTTTAAGTCCTGTAAAATGAACTTCCAGGACGGACTATTGGAGAACAGATTGGATTTGTGACGCACAGCTTCAAGGACCTTCTCCAGGACTGTGGGAGCGTGACATCCTGAGGACAAGAGGAGGCTTTCATCCAGGATTTAGACGTCAAGAGCCGAAGAGGAGACTGACGGATGATATATATATCAAGAACAGATGATGCTCTGACGGGTGGAGGGATTTGGATCTTGTTAAGGTTAATCTCTTCGTCGATGAGGGGATTGAATCACTTATGAACACTTGGGCTTCACGTCTCAGAAAGCATGTGAGGGCAGATTCTGTAAAACTCTGTAAACCTGCATGACTTCTGCAGAAACGAGCTGATACCACAAGAGACTGCAGCAGAGGACAGCATCCAATTTCCTGTAATTGAAAGGAAATGGGAAACCTAAGAGCAAAAAACAAATTTCAAATCAGAGTGTAACTTTAAAAAAAAAAGAGGAGAGCAGCTTCTTCCCTCCGTGTGCCACGAGACCTGGATATCATGAGGAGCTTTGAGGTGAGCACATTTCTGCAGTCAGGCTTTAATTTTTCATAAACAAGAAGGAAATCAGAGCCAGAGGACGAGACAGAGCCGTCACAGACAGAATACTGAAGAGGGAGTGACAGCCGCCGAGGGACCGAGACACCCAATGTAATTTTGATTTGGGTTTTATTAGACGAGGTGTCTGCTTTCACTTTGTTTCCATGCACCGCAGGATTAAACCCAAGCTGTCCGTGTGAGGAGGAATATTTGATTCATCCATCACTCCGTGTGTCTGTGGACACAAACTCACACTCCTCTCTGAAAACTCACACTCCTCTCTGAAAACTCACACACCTCAAAGTCAAAGAGACAGCAGTAACAGAGGTGAGGGGGATGCTGGGCTCTGATTGGCTGCAGGGTGTCTGTAGGTAGTTTGGAGTTGTAGTTGATGCACCACAAACAAAAAGGTGTTCACTCATCAGGAGGACCTCGGGTGACAGGATCTGGTTTATGATGTTACAAAATAAGAGACTGAACAGATGTTTGGTTTTTCCTAAAAGATGAAGAACTGTTTGGGAGTCCACTTAGACTCTGTCTCCACTTGGACTTAGATTATGGGGACTTGATTTGGACTTAGGCTCTTGAATTATTTACCTGACTGAGAACTTGACTCAGACTCTTGGAACTAGGACTAGATCAGACTAGATCAGACTATGGCTAAAGTATAGGGGTCGACTCAGTCTTGTGTTATGACTTGACATGGACTTGTGTGATGGGGACCTGGGCTCAGACTTGAAATCATGTTATTGGGATTCAACTCAGACCTCTGTAGTGGGCACTCTTGTTGGGGTCTCCTATCTGACTTGGACTAAGACTCCTGTAAAGGTGACTCCACTTGTCTTGGACCGAGAGTCTATTTGTCTTGGACTGGAACTTGAAGATGGGGACTCTACTTATCTTGGACTGGGACTCTACTTGTCTTGTCTTAGACTGGGAATCCACTTGTCTTATCTTGAACTGGGAATCTAGTTGTCCTCGACTGGGACTCTACTCGTCTTGGACTTGGACCTCCACTTGTCTTGTCTTGAACTCTACCTGTCTAGTCTTCTACTGGGACTCTACTTGTCTTGTCTTGGACTTGGACTCCACTTGTCTTGGACTGGGACTCTACTTGTCTTGTCTTGGACTGGGACTCCACTTGTCTTCTACTGGGACTCTACTTGTCTTGGACTTGGACTCTACTTGTCTTGGACTTGGACCTTCACTTGTCTTGGACTGGGACTCTACTTGTCTTGTCTTCTACTGGGACTCTACTTTCTACTTGTCTTGGACTTGGACCTCCACTTGTCTTGTCTTGGACTGGGACTCTACTTGTCTTTTCATTGACTGCGACTCTACTTCTCTTGGACTTGGACTCGTGTGTGGGGACTCCACTTGTCTTGGACTGGCACTCTACTTGTCTTTTCATCGACTGCGACTGCGACTCTACTTGTCTTGGACTGGGACTCTACTTGTCTTGTCTTAGACTGGGAATCCACTTGTCTTGGACTGGGACTCTATTTGTCTTATCTTCAACTGGGAATCTAGTTGTCCTCGACTGGGACTCTACTCGTCTTGGACTTGGACCTCCGCTTGTCTTGTCTTGGACTCTACCTGTCTTGTCTTCTACTGGGACTCTACTTGTCTTGTCTTGGACTTGGACTCCACTTGTCTTGGACTGGGACTCTACTTGTCTTGTCTTGGATTGGGACTCCATTTGTCTTCTACTGGGACTCTACTTGTCTTGGACTTGGACTCTACTTGTCTTGGACTTGGACATTCACTTGTCTTGGACTGGGACTCTACTTGTCTTGTCTTCTACTTTCCACTTGTCTTGGACTTGGACCTTCACTTGTCTTGGACTGGGACTCTACTTGTCTTGTCTTCTACTTTCCACTTGTCTTGGACTTGGACCTCCACTTGTCTTGTCTTGGACTGGGACTCTACTTGTCTTTTCATCGACTGCGACTCTACTTGTCTTGGACTGGGACTCTACTTGTCTTGTCTTGGAATCGTGTATCGGGACTCCACTTGTCTTGGACTGGGACTCTACTTATCTTGTCTTCTACTTTCTACTTGTCTTGGACTTGGACCTCCACTTGTCTTGTCTTGGACTGGGACTCTACTTGTCTTGGACTGGGACTCTACTTGTCTTTTCATTGACTGCAACTCTACTTGTCTTGGACTGGGACTCTACTTGTCTTGTCTTGGACTCGTGTATCGGGACTCCACTTGTCTTGGACTGGGACTCTACTTGTCTTGTCTTCTACTTTCTACTTGTCTTGGACTTGGACCTCCACTTGTCTTGTCTTGGACTCGTGTATCGGGACTCCACTTGTCTTGGACTGGGACTCTACTTGTCTTTTCATTGACTGCGACTCTTCTTGTCTTGGACTGGGACTCTACTTATCTTGTCTTGGACTTGGACTCGTATATCTGGACTCCACTTGTCTTGGACTGGGACTCTACTTGTCTTGTCTTGGACTTGGACTCGTGTATCGGGACTCCACTTGTCTTGGACTGGGACTCTACTTGTCTTGTCTTGGACTGGGACTCTACTTGTCTTTTCATTGACTGCGACTCTACTTGTCTTGGACTGGGACTCTACTTATCTTGTCTTGGACTTGGACTCGTATATCTGGACTCCACTTGTCTTGGACTGGGACTCTACTTGTCTTGTCTTGGACTTGGACTCGTGTATCGGGACTCCACTTGTCTTGGACTGGGACTCCACTTGTCTTGGACTGGGACTCTACTTGTCTTGTCTTGGACTGGGACTCTACTTGTCTTTTCATTGACTGCGACTCTACTTGTCTTGGACTGGGACTCTACTTGTCTTGTCTTGGACTTGGACTCGTGTATCGGGACTCCACTTGTCTTGGACTGGGACTCCACTTGTCTTGGACTGGGACTCGTGTATGGGGACTCCACTTGGACAGAAAACCCAGCAGAGTAGACCCAACTTGGACTTGAATCTTGTAGTGTGGACCCAGCTTGGGTTTCTCTTCAGGGACATGGACTTGACTGGGACATGATCCTGAACTTCTCTAAGGATGTATTTTTGTTGTTGAAGACTAGAAGTTTGCAGACAGACTTACTCTCTCTTGTGTCTTTGATATTATCTGCAGCCTGATGTAATCTTTTTAGACATCCTCATAATGTACCTGTGAAATGTTGGAGGTGTTATTAATTTAAATGCAAAGATCTGTCTGTGCCGTGAGATGAAAGAGATAACAGAGAGGCTGAAAACTTTCTGTCCTCATGAATATGTCAGCAGAGATTCACTGAGGGTTTACTCTGCGTAACAAAGATCCTCTCTCAGTCTGAGATCGTGGGAGCTAGACGCTCTCTGTAGAAACACCCAGCTTGTTAAGTGATTGTGATTTTTATCCACATCAACAGCAGGATAAAAAAAGAGGAAGAGAGGGTTCAATTATTTCTACCCGGAGGTCCTCTGATGCTAATTTCCACCCTGAGCCTCAGACTCGTCTGGCTTCAGCTCGGACTGGAGCACCGCAGCCTCTCCTGACACGCAATTTGCAGGAATAATGTAAGAGTGATTGTCCTCTGACCCCTCCTCTGCTGTCGAGGATTACAAATCGCTCATTCTGAATTCATGGCAGACATTTAAAACCGGCTAACACGGTGCTTCTGGGGGAACAATGTGCTGTCGTTTTTGATTCCTGCGTGTGAAGGCGAAATTAGAAATGCTTTGTTAAGGGAAAATGTCACACCAGCATCTCTCTCCGCCTTCTAATGCAGGAGGGTAAAGACGTCTGTAATTTACGTCCTCGCCTCTTCTCTGCGGAGACCTTTAATGTGCGTCGCGCCGCAGGTCGAGGCTTCTCTCCGCGGCTGTTTTTACTCTTAAAAGGAGCTAATGTGAAAGAAGTCAAAGGTCGACGCAGAGTGCTGTAAAAAAGCACAATAACACATTAAACTCAGACCCTTTAAGGTGCTTAAAGTGACTCACTTATCCAGAGCAATAAGACCTCACCGTCAGAGACATTAGAAACAAACCGTCTGGAGAAAGTCGGGGGTCAGAGGTCAGAAAGTGGGCCCGTATATTCAGAGTTTGATATCATCAGCATAGAAATGAAAACAGAGGATGATGTGATCACATTCAATCAATCAATCAATCAATCAATCTTTATTTGTATAGCGCCAAATCACAACAAACGTTATCTCAAGACGCTTTTACAAACAGAGCAGGTCTAGACCACACTATGTCAAATTATGAACAGAGACCCAACACCAAGACAGGGTAAGACTCAGTCTGACCCCACCTTAATCCATCATGAGCATTGCACATCGCAGTATTTAGCTAGTTACAGTGGTGAGGAAAAACTTCCTTTTAACAGGCAGAAACCTCCAGCAGGACCAGACTCATGTTAGACAGCCATCATGCCTCGACTGAGTTGGGTCTGGAAAGACAGATAGAGGGGAGTAAGAGAGAGAGGTGATAGTGATGAGACGAGTCGTAGAAGCTGTTGCCGCTGGAGTCCAGCACGTCCGTATCAGCTGGAGTCCAGATCGTCCGCAGCAGGAGGACGTCTACGGCAGCTCAGAGGAATCTACGAGACAAGGGAGCTCAGGGACTCCAGAAAGGTCTATGGTTAGTAACTTTAATGGGACAGGAAGAGTTAAAGTAAGTGATGAGGGGGTTGGGGGGAAGAGGGTGAGCTAGGATCCCAGTGTGTCAGTGTGCCAGTTCCCCCGGCAGTCTAGGCCTATAGCAGCATGACAAAAGCTGGTCCAAGCCTGATCCAGCTCTAACTATAAGCTTTATCAAAAAGGAAAGTTTTAAGTCTACTCTTAAAAGTGGAGAGGGTGTCTGCCTCCCGGACCCTGACTGGTAGATGATTCCAAAGGAGAGGGGCCTGATAACTGAAGGTTCTACCTCCCATACTACTTTTAGAGATTTTAGGTACAACTAGCAAGCCTGCATGTTGGGAGCGTAGAGTTCTAGAGGGGTAATAGGGCACTATGAGCTCTTTAAGATACGAGGGTGTCTGATTTTTAAGGGCTTTGTAGGTTAAAAGAAGGATTTTAAATTCTATTCTACATTTTATTGGGAGCCAGTGTAGAGAAGCTAACACTGGAGAGATGTGCTCCCTCTTCCTAGTTTTAGTCAATACTCGAGCTGCAGCGTTTTGAACTAGCTGAAGAATCTTTAGAGACTTATTGGGGCAGCCTGATAAGAGGGACATTCACACAGAGGACATTTCTCCCTGAGGTCAGGCAGGGGTCAGAAACTCAGCTGCTGTTATAGAGATGTGATGCTGTTACAGGATGTTATATAAACTTAGTGATCGTTTGATCGTCTACGTCTTGTTCCTTTTATGATGAAAGTAACCAAAGAGAACATTTAACTCTCTTATGTTTAAATTATACTCTGGGTTTATTTACACACTTTTATATACGTCAAGTTTTGTGTGAATTAGGGTCAATGTATTTGTTAAATTAATAATATTTTCGGTCGAACCTTTTATCTCAGAGTTTTCATTTTTATTCCTCAGAAGTCTGAGAACAGATGTCACAATTTTGAAAAAATAGTCTCACCTCTGAGATAAGAGTCAGAACCTCAAGAAAAAAGTGAAATCATGAGGTAAACGTCTGAGATTTGTGATAAAATCAAGCGACAACCTCCGGTCTAAAAATATCAATCAATCAATCAATCAATCTTTCTTTGTATAGCGCCAAATCACAACAAACGTTATCTCAAGACGCTTTTACAAACATAGGAGGTCTAGACCACACTATGTCAAATTATGAACAGAGACCCAACACCAAGACAGGATAAGACTCAGTCTGACCCCACCTTAATCCATCATGAGCATTACACCTCACAGTATTTAGCTAGTTACAGTGGAGAGGACAAACTTCCTTTTAACAGGCAGAAACCTCCAGCAGGACCAGACTCATGTTAGACAGCCATCATGCCTCGACTGAGTTGGGTCTGGAAAGACAGATAGAGGGGAGTAAGACAGAGAGGTGATAGTGATGAGACGAGTAGTAGAAGCTGTTGCCGCTGGAGTCCAGCACGTCCGTATCAGCTGGAGTCCAGATCGTCCACAGCAGGAGGACGTCTACGGCAGCTCAGAGGAATCTACGAGACAAGGGAGCTCAGGGACTCCAGAAAGGTCTATGGTTAGTAACTTTAATGGGACAGGCAGAGTTAAAGTAAGTGATGAAGGGGTTGGGGGGAAGAAGGTGAGCTAGGATCCCAGTGTGTCAGTGTGCCAGTTCCCCCGGCAGTCTAGGCCTATAGCAGCATGACAAAAGCTGGTCCAAGCCTGATCCAGCTCTAACTATAAGCTTTATCAAAAAGGAAAGTTTTAAGTCTACTCTTAAAAGTGGAGAGGGTGTCTGCCTCCCGGACCCTGACTGGTAGATGATTCCAAAGGAGAGGGGCCTGATAACTGAAGGTTCTACCTCCCATACTACTTTTAGAGATTTTAGGTACAACTAGCAAGCCTGCATGTTGGGAGCGTAGAGTTCTAGAGGGGTTATAGGGCACTATGAGCTCTTTAAGATACGAGGGTGTCTGATTTTCAAGGGCTTTGAGTCCATTGCGGAAGTGTTAAAAGCTGCAGTTCATTGAGGATCCTCTTGAGGCTGGCTCCGGAAGTACCAGGAGTCACATACACATGAATGTGAAAAAGCTGATCTTTACAGCAGAAATAAACATGTTTACAGCCTGGTTCAAAAGATGAGTGTATTCTGAATAGCTCATTTCTCGATGTCCTCTCACTGTGAGGGGGGTGAATTTTTTTCTAATGCTGCAATTTTGAAGATATTGAGATTACTAGTCTTCCAATGAGAGGCACAGCTGCCTGCAGGAACACTGTAGCTGTTGGCTAGGAGGCTCAAACTCCACCTCATTACGTCACACTCGCTCCACAGCAGCAATATGGCTGCCGCCGACGGTTTGCCTCAAAACAGCTCTTCAGAAACAGATGGGGGACGTCACGGATACTACGTCCATATTTTATACAGTCTATGGATAAAAGCCAGAATTCTAGAGATAGAGTTGTAGTATTTTGAGGTAAGAAAATCAGAATTCCAACAATAAAAAAGTCATAACTCAAAAAGGTTCAGAAAATCTGAGATATCAGGTGATTTTTGAGGAAAAAGACTCCTGAGATTAAAGTTAAAAATTTCAAGAAAATAATCTAGAATTCAGAGATAAGTCAGAATTCTGGAGGAAATATTCAAATCTGAATTCTGAAATAAAACACCTGCTAAACTGAATTCAGAGAAAAAGTCAGAATTCTCCAAAAATATTTTAGAATTCAGAGAAAAGGTCAGAATTCCGGAATTCAAGTTGTTCATTCTCTGATAAATGACTTAAATTCTGGAACTTGAAATTGAGTCGGAACTCCAAGGAAAAGTCAGAATTCAAAAGATGGTCAGAATTCTGAGAATTCAGTCGGTTTTGAGGTTAAAGACTGCCGATAAAAACAAAAGTCAGATTTTCAAGAAGACAGGGATTTAGAAATCCAAGTTGGTTTAACTGTGGCCATCGTGGCTCATGAATACATTTACTATGGGAGTGTCCTGCTGTTACCATCATGACAGGAATTTTGCATACTGTTCTTCCCTTCTCACCTTCTGTTTGCATTTTGGGCTATAAGCCCCAGACTAAAACTAGCCCTGCTGTCATGCCTGTGGGCCTTTGGGTGCCTTTGGGTTAAAAGACTGATTCTTCTTAACTGGAAGGAGCGAAAGCCAGTATGTTTCATGAAGGACTCTTGGCTTGAGGATTACCTTGACCTGCTAAATATGGAGAGAGCTGCTGGTCTCTTAAAAGACTTTGACCGAGGTCTGAGTGGGCTCTGGGACATCGTCAAGAGAGGTCTGGGTTAAGAGCTTTGCACTGTATTTATCTGTATCTAACCCTGGACCTCTGCATTAGTTTGGTGGTGACCATGTTTGATTACGTTTGTTAGAAGAACTTCTACCTTAAAGAGAGATCTGAATATTCATCAGTACAGAGAGCAGTTTGTTGTTGAAACAAAGAGACAGTTTATGAGAGGCAGAAAGAAGCAGCAGTGATACAGTGGAGCTTGTTCTTTGAGAATCATCAGCGTGATGTTTTTCCTCGCCTCTGTCCATCTGTACTCCTGTTTTCTCTTTTAGTCATCCCTGAGTCACTCTGTTGTGCTCTCTGTCACATCTGAGCCTCAGTGTTGTATAACCAGGGCAGCACAGACACTAAACCTCTGCATTACAGGGTCACCACCCTGCACAGGTGACCCTCTTCTCTGTGTGGTCCCGCCCTGCACAGGTGACCTTCCTCTCTGTATAGCCCAGCCCTGCACTGGTGACCCTCTTCTCTGTGTGGTCCCGCCCTGCACAGGTGACCTTCCTCTCTGTATAGCCCAGCCCTGCACTGGTGACCCTCCTCTCTGTATGGTCCCGCCCTGCACAGGTGACCTTCCTCTCTGTATAGCCCAGCCCTGCACTGGTGACCCTCTTCTCTGTGTGGTCCCGCCCTGCACAGGTGACCTTCCTCTCTGTATAGCCCAGCCCTGCACAGGTGACCCTCCTCTCTGTACGGTCCCGCCCTGCACAGGTGACCCTCCTCTCTGTACGGTCCCGCCCTGCACAGGTGACCTTCCTCTCTGTATAGCCCCGCCCTGCACTGGTGACCCTCCTCTCTGTACGGTCCCGCCCTGCACTGGTGACCCTCCTCTCTGTACGGTCCCACCCTGCACAGGTGACCTTCCTCTCTGTATAGCCCCGCCCTGCACTGGTGACCCTCCTCTCTGTACGGTCCCACCCTGCACAGGTGACCCTCCTCTCTGTACGGTCCCGCCCTGCACAGGTGACCCTCCTCTCTGTACGGTCCCGCCCTGCACAGGTGACCCTCCTCTCTGTGTGGTCCCGCCCTGCACAGGTGACCCTCCTCTCTGTAAGGTCCCGCCCTACACAGGTGATCCTCCTCTCTGTGTGGTCACCGCCCTGCACAGGTGACCCTCCTCTCTGTGTGGTCCCGCCCTGCACAGGTGACCCTCCTCTCTGTATGGTCCCATCCTGCACAGGTGACCCTCCTCTCTGTATGGTGCCGCCCTGCACAGGTGACCATCCTCTCTGTACGGTCCCGCCCTGCACAGGTGACCCTCCTCTCTGTACGGTCCCGCCCTGTACAGGTGACCCTCCTTTCTGTATGGTCCCAACCTGCACAGGTGACCCTCCTCTCTGTACGGTCCCGCCCTGCACAGGTGACCCTCCTCTCTGTACGGTCCCGCCCTGCACAGGTGACCCTCCTCTCTGTAGGGTCCCGCCCTGCACAGGTGACCCTCCTCTCTGTACGGTCCCGCCCCACACAGGTGACCCTCCTCTCTGTATGGTCCCACCCTGAAGAAATCTGGATCACTTTTCAACAAACTTCTAAACTTAGATTTGAGATATTATATATATTATGCAGCCAGTTCTGCTCAACATCAACCGCTCTGTGACTAACTTTCCAACAACGTCTGAGACCGCAGGAAGAATCAGAATCGATATAAATTACAGTCTCGCTCAGCTCACCAAGAATTCTAAATTAGGGTTATAATTGCATGTTTAAATATTGAGGAAAGTGCCAGTTCTGATGGGCCCATTTATTATTCACATGAAATATGTCTGAATTCAGCCTCAGTGTTTCTGAAGGGGGCATTCAGAGAATCTCTAAAACCTGGGACTGAACCCGAGTGTGTCAGACTCTCTGGAGCGGACTGGTTTCTATGAGGGTTGATCCAATCAGAGGGAAGAGGAAGCAGGTGTGTGACTGTCTGAGGCCGACCAGGTGAGAGGCAGGGGTCACTACAGGGCAGGTTTCTGAAATAACATGACAGCAAATCACCACATAAATAAAAACAGAGGCTCAGGAGGGTTCAGGTTTCAACATCTGATGTTCATAATTTAGATCTCTACGACAGCTTCTGATTGAAGACGAGGAGGAACCATCAGAACAGATTCAGAGCTTCACAAACAGCTGCTTCAGTCACACACGGATGGAAGTCGAACGACTGAAAGCTGCTCTTTCTATTTTTGTTGAAGCCAACAAAGCCGAGCAGCCTGAGGCGGCGTAGTGTTGTAAACACTCACAGAAACAGGTAAGCATTTACTATCAGCCGTTTAAATCAGCCTCAGTTTATTCTGCTCCGGAGAGGAGTAATGGAGCCGCATTAACAGAAGTAAGAGACAAATAAACACAGAACAAGAGAAGAGAAACACTGAGAATCACATCCCTCTGCCTGATAGATGTTAGCTATAATACCCATGATCCCTCAGGGCTGTTGACCCTTCATGATAGCTTAGAGATATCAAAATGTAATGGGATGATAAGGGTTAACTACAAACTGGACCAGTTCAGCCTCTGGTTATCAGAGCTGAAGTCTGTCCAGGTTCATCAGATTAATAATTAACTTCAGGAGTTTGCATCACTGAAGCAAAACATCGATTTACAACGTACAGAAAGTTTACATCATCGCCTACCTTTATCTAAGACTCAGAAAGCATGGACGTTTCCCTCATTTGCAATTAAATGGAAACACAAGAGTGCACAATTAAAACAAACAAAACACCGAGATGAAGTCATTTGAGATGATCGACTTGAATTGTGGATGAGAAATGAGGGTTTCGATCTTCAGAGTTTGTTGTGAATAATTTCAGATCTGAGGGAACGAAAACTAAAGACAGGATGAACCAGTGAGAGGAAACACGGGCGAGTTTGTGGAGTGAGTTTGGTAATAATCAACTGAGAGTCTGTGTTCTCCTTTTCCGTACACGGCATTGCTTTTGAATTTTCACATTTTTCTAAGAACTCTGACATCAAAGACAGAACTCTGACATCATCAATGACAGAATTCTGACATCATCAAAGACAGAATTCTGACATCATCAAAGACTGAATTCTGACATCATCAAAGACTGAATTCTGACATCATCAAAGACTGAATTCTGACATCATCAAAGACAGAATTCTGACATCATCAAAGACTGAATTCTGACATCATCAAGGACAGAACTCTGACATCATCAAAGACAGAATTCTGACATCATCAAAGACAGAATTCTGACATCATCAAGGACTGAATTCTGACATCAAGGACAGAATTCTGACATCAAGGACAGAATTCTGACATCATCAAGGACAGAATTCTGACATCATCAAAGACAGAGTTCCAGAATTCTGTCTTTGATGTCTAGAACACCTGCTGTTGCTCTCCATACAGACTGTTTTTCCTGCTGACACCTGATTGGTGGATACCACTCAGACTACAGACCAGAACCCTTCTCAGACTTAAACCCAGACCCTGAGATCCAGATTCAACATGTCTCTGAATCAGAATCTGTAATTACAGGTTAGTTGTAGCTGAAAGTAAAAAGCTTTGTCAGGTCTGTCCTCAAGAGGAGAAGAAAACTACGTCTACAATGTTTGTTTGTTGAATGGAGGTGGGATCCATCATTTCTGATGCTGCGTTCAGGGAAGTCAGGAAATCTAAATGCTGATTGTCTTTAGTGACACAACATCAAGCAGATTTGTGTCTTAGTGTAAATGTTTGATCTAGAACAGATTGTTAGCTGCTCTTTATGCAGAGATCTGTTTTCTCCTGGACCTGGACTCTCCTCCTGGACCCTGTTGTTAATTCTCCTGGATGTGGACTCTCCTCCTGGACCCTGTTGTTAATTCTGCTGGACGTGGACACTCCTCCTGGACCCTGTTGTTAATTCTCCTGGATGTGGACTCTCCTCCTGGACCCTGTTGTTAATTCTCCTGGATGTGGACTCTCCTCCTGGACCCTGTTGTTAATTCTCCTGGATGTGGACTCTCCTCCTGGACCCTATTGTTAATTCTCCTGGATGTGGACTCTCCTCCTGGACCCTATTGTTAATTCTCCTGGACGTGGACTCTCCTCCTGGACCCTGTTGTTAATTCTCCTGGATGTGGACTCTCCTCCTGGACCCTATTGTTAATTCTCCTGGACCTGGACTCTCCTCCTGGACCCTGTTGTTAATTCTCCTGGACCTGGACTCTCCTCCTGGACCCTGTTGTTAATTCTCCTGGACCTGGACTCTCCTCCTGGACCCTGTTGTTAATTCTCCTGGACCTGGACTCTCCTCCTGGACCCTGTTGTTAATTCTCCTGGACCTGGACTCTCTTCCTGGACCGTATTGTTAATTCTCCTGGACCTGGACTCTCCTCCTGGACCCTATTGTTAATTCTCCTGGACGTGGACTCTCCTGCTGGACCCTGTTGTTAATTCTCCTGGACCTGGACTCTCCTCCTGGACCCTATTGTTAATTCTCCTGGACCTGGACTCTCCTGCTGGACCCTGTTGTTAATGTTCCCCGTCTCTGATTGATTTCCTGATAATTGAACTTTGCCTGTTCTCTGGAACGAACCTTTCGGACCTAATTTACTTGGCTGTTTACGAGCTGAGCTTGCATTTCCTCCCCTCCATTGTGTCAGCGAATGCAGCACTGGACCACGGTTCAGGTGTCATACAGAGACGGACCCATCAGAGAGGGAGACGCACAGAAACCAATTTCTGCTCCCAGAGGAAGAGCAGGAAATAGAGCAGATTACAATTCAGCTTCAAGACAGTCGGGAAACCAGAGCATCCTAAGAAACAGGAAGGCAGAGGAGAGCCTGAGAACTAGGAAGTAAATTACATTTAGAGAGAGAGAGAGAGAGAGAGAGAGAGAGAGAGAGAGAGAGAGAGAGACTAGTTAATATTAATACTAGTACTCGTTAAGCTGAGATACAGTATTCTCCTCTGATAACAACCTTAACCCAAACTTTATACAGCTTGAACTGAGAGATAAAGACTCTGGATATTAATGTGCTGTGAATGTTTCACTATATTTAACAGTCCAATTACAAAGCGGCTCTTTCAGGTCGTCTCAGGAGAGGACACATTAATGTACTTTCCTCCTCCTGTATCTGACAGAGTTACAGCAGCTGCTGCGCCACGTTCAGGACTTTAATGCTCTGAGATCCTTCATTACTGCTGTGAGACTTTAATGTGACTCTGAAGGAACCTGGGACTGTTTCTGTGTTCTCTTCTTCTAATGTGTCCACTGAAATGTTCTGTTTATGGCTGACATGCTCAGGCTTGGACTAGCTCTTAGTTATGCTGCTAGAGGCTTAGACTAGGGGTACTGGCACACTGACACACTGGGATCCTGTCTCACCCCCTTCCCCCAACCCCCCCATCACCTCACAGCTCATAACTGAAACATGGGCTGAACATAGTAAGTAGATGTTGCAGCTCTACTTTTTGTAAGGTTTCCAGATTTAAGAAGAGCAATAAGCCTTGAAAGTCTCTTCAACTGGTCCAAAACGCTGCAGCTCAAGTACTGACTAGAACCAGGAGCTCCCCCTAAAATCTAGACTAGAATTTAAAATCCTTCTTCTGACCTCCAAAGCTCTTAAAGGTCAGACACCTTTGTATCTTAAAGAGCTCATAGCACCCTGTTACCCCTCTAGAACTCTACACTCCCAACATGCAGGCCTGCTCATCGTACCTAAAGTCTCTAAAAGTAGTATGGGAGGTAGAGCCTTCAGTTATCAAGCCCCTCTCCTTTGGAATCATCTACCAGTCAGAGTCCGGGAGGCAGACACCCTCTCTACTTTTAAGAGCAGGCTTCAAACTTTCCTTTTTGATAAAGCTTATAGTTAGAGCTGGATCAGGCTTGGACCAGGTCTTAGTTATGCTGCTATAGGCTTAGACTGACACACTGGGATCCTGTCTTTCCCTCTCTCTCCTCTCTCTGCCTGTCTCTCACTTTAACTCTTCCTGTCCCATTAAAGTTACTAACCATAGACCTTTCTGGAGTCCCTGAGCTCCCTTGTCTCGTAGATTCCTCTGGATCTCTGCTGTAGATTCCTTTTTTGGGGTCTGTTATTCATCCTGTCTTTCTTTCTTTCTTTCTTTCTTTCTTTCCTTTCATTCCTTCCTTCTTACTTTCTTTTTTTCTTTACTTATTTCTCTTTCATTCATTTTTCCTTTCATTCTTTCATTCCTTCTTTCTTTCATTCCTTCTCTCTCTTCTTCTGTCTTCCTTTTTCCTTTCATTCCTTTTTCCGTTCTCTTTCTTTCCTCTTTCCATGTTTCGTCATCCTCTCTGTCTCCTTTTCTTATCCCCTCCTTTCCTTCTGTCTTTCCTTCCCCATTTCTTCTCCTCTTTTTCTTTCTTCTGGTCTCTCTCTCTTCTCTCTTTTCTTAGACCTTTCTGGAGTCCCTGAGCTCCCTTGTCTCGTAGGTTCCTCTGAGCTGCCGTAGACGTCCTCCTGCTGTGGACCTTCCAGACTTTATGATGTGGCTTCGAGGGACGACCACGACAAGAAACAGGACGCACTTCAGCGACCCTGAATTACTGCCGTTAGCATTTGTCAGTGTCGTCTCGCTCAGCCCTTCTTACGTCCAAACAGTTAGCTAGCCTGTTAGCTTTGTCATGCTTTCTAATTGAAGATAAGCTCCTCTTAATACAAATCCTACACAGAAGACCCAGTTAGTTATGGTACAGGAACCGTTTGGTCCTGTTTAGCCCTCTGGCTAGTTAGCTTGTTTTCTTGGACTAATTTTCATGACAATCATTAGATTTTATTGAGTGACATGATGGACAAATCTAAATGTTGCGTTCACAACAAACACATAAATCGCTAAATTTGTGCAAATTTGAACGCCAGAATGTTTTGTGTTCTCTCGTGAATAACTCGCTCCATTAGCGAGTACCCAAAGAAGCAACTCTTGTGAGGGGGGAGGGGTTCCCTTCAAATGTCACTCCAGTCATGGCTCCGTCACTGGTACATCTTTATCTTCAAAGACCTTCTGGAACACGTGTCCTCTCTTTTAACCGTGAAGGACGGAAGTCACAACCTTTTAACGTTAAAAACTTAAATTTGATGTTCCTAAAGTCCAAACAAAAAAACATTGAAAGATGCTCTGAGTCATCAGTGTGTTCAATTCAAGCAAACTAGCATGCTAGCTGCCACTCGCTGCTACTTAGCTGCCTGTTAGCCTCATACGTTAGCCGTATTAGCATGTCCTCTTCTTGCTAGCATCCCATCTCCTCCCCTCATGCCACATTTACTCCCTCAGTGTTTTGGATATGTAAGTACCGGCCTCTCCCTGACTCTCTGATTGAAGCTGAATGTCTCTGAGTTATCAGAGATTGATTTCTGCCTCTTCTCTCTCTCTCCTGATCACAGCTTAAACTCTCTTATCTCGGCCTTCTGTCCATCACAGTCCAACAAAGTCACTTTCATCGTGAAGTTCTAATATCCTGATAATGAAATAAGTCACGAGCCATTCTTATTGAAAAATGTGGATAATGAAGTCATAACAACAAGGACACGGTGTGTTATCTGGAGGTTAGGAGATAATTAGGTCTTGATCTTGAGATGACAGGCGGACAGAGTAGATTAAAAGATGTGTCCGCTCTCACATGCCGAGTGGACTGAAGTGAGTAAAAAGAGAAAGACCGAGCTGTGTTTCAGGGTCGTTTATCTATTTAGTTTTTGAAATTCTAACTTGGCTCATTCTCTCGTTCAGCCTTCTGGTCACTTCACTGCTGTTCACCCCAATAAAGCTGATCCTGCACGAGAAACAAAAACCCGAAATGAATGCATCTGCAAAGTGTGCAGAAAGAAGGAGGGGGTTTCTGCAGCGTAATCTCCCCTGAGGGTTAATTAAATGCTCTCGCTGCTTTGCAGGCAGTTATTCTATATAACAACATCAACATTAAGTATTTACCAGGTTTAAGGTCCCAAATCTCCTAAAGTGAGTTTACAATTAGAACGACTTCCTCATTACTATCAAAGAATAGACCTGATAGATGATCCTGTGTGGAAACATGAAGAAACTGAACACAACAGACCTCATCGACTTCAAAGAGAACAATAAACATTGATTTACACACCAAGCAGTTAACATCATTTATTCTTGATACTTTTTCAGTCTCTGTAATTAAATTAGTCAATAAGTGAAGTAAAATATTCTTCCGATTTTTGCTCTGTTTTTGGTCCCCACCACCTAGATGACATTAAGTTAAATATTCTTTTGGTTTTTGCTCTGTTTTTGGTCTCCACCACCTGGATGACATTAAGTTAAATATTTTGTTTTTTGCTCTGTTTTTGGTCTCCACCACCTGGATGACATTAAGTTAAATATTCTTTTGGTTTTTGCTCTGTTTTTGGTCTCCACCACCTGGATGACACTAAGTTCAATATTTTGTTTTTTTGCTCTGTTTTTGGTCTCCACCACCTGGATGACATTAAGTTAAATATTCTTTCATTTTTGCTCTGTTTTTGGTCTCCACCACCTAGATGACATTAAGTTAAATATTCTTTCATTTTTGCTCTGTTTTTGGTCTCCACCACCTGGATGACATTAAGTTAAATATTTTGTTTTTTGCTCTGTTTTTGGTCTCCCCCACCTGGATGACATTAAGTTAAATATTTTGTTTTTTGCTCTGTTTTTGGTCTCCACCACCTGGATGACATTAAGTTAAATATTATTTTGTTTTTTGCTCTGTTTTTGGTCTCCACCACCTGGATGACATTAAGTTAAATATTATTTTGTTTTTTGCTCTGTTTTTGGTCCCCACCACCTAGATGACATTAAGTTAAATATTCTTTTGGTTTTTGCTCTGTTTTTGGTCTCCACCACCTGGATGACATTAAGTTAAATATTTTGTTTTTTGCTCTGTTTTTGGTCCCCACCACCTAGATGACATTAAGTTAAATATTCTTTTGGTTTTTGCTCTGTTTTTGGTCTCCACCACCTGGATGACATTAAGTTAAATATTTTGTTTTTTGCTCTGTTTTTGGTCTCCACCACCTGGATGACATTAAGTTAAATATTCTTTTGGTTTTTGCTCTGTTTTTGGTCTCCACCACCTGGATGACACTAAGTTCAATATTTTGTTTTTTTGCTCTGTTTTTGGTCTCCACCACCTGGATGACATTAAGTTAAATATTCTTTCATTTTTGCTCTGTTTTTGGTCTCCACCACCTAGATGACATTAAGTTAAATATTCTTTCATTTTTGCTCTGTTTTTGGTCTCCACCACCTGGATGACATTAAGTTAAATATTTTGTTTTTTGCTCTGTTTTTGGTCTCCCCCACCTGGATGACATTAAGTTAAATATTTTGTTTTTTGCTCTGTTTTTGGTCTCCACCACCTGGATGACATTAAGTTAAATATTATTTTGTTTTTTGCTCTGTTTTTGGTCTCCACCACCTGGATGACATTAAGTTAAATATTTTGTTTTTTGCTCTGTTTTTGTTCTCCCCCACCTGGATGACATTAAGTTAAATATCATATTGTTTTTTGCTCTGTTTTTGGTCCCCACCACCTGGATGACATTAAGTTAAATATTATTTTGTTTTTTGCTCTGTTTTTGGTCTCCACCACCTGGATGACATTAAGTTAAATATTATTTTGTTTTTTGCTCTGTTTTTGGTCTCCACCACCTGGATGACATTAAGTTAAATATTTTGTTTTTTGCTCTGTTTTTGGTCTCCACCACCTGGATGACATTAAGTTAAATATTCTTTCATTTTTTCTCTGTTTTTGGTCTCCACCACCTGGATGACATTAAGTTAAATATTATTTTGTTTTTTGCTCTGTTTTTGGTCTCCACCACCTGGATGACATTAAGTTAAATATTCTTTCATTTTTTCTCTGTTTTTGGTCTCCACCACCTGGATGACATTAAGTTAAATATTTTGTTTTTTGCTCTGTTTTTGGTCTCCACCACCTGGATGACATTAAGTTAAATATTTTGTTTTTTGCTCTGTTTTTGGTCTCCACCACCTGGATGACATTAAGTTAAATATTTAGTTTTTTGCTCTGTTTTTGTTCTCCACCACCTGGAAAGACAAGCAGCTCGCCCATTAGCTCCTAAATAGTCCTCTTGCTCCCCTAGAGTCTGATACTGTGTCTCTCTGCTGTTTGTTAGTGACCAGGAATGAATCAAATGAGCTTCCTGACCTTCTCTTGCATTATCGACCCTGCTAGCTAACTTGCTGATTTGGTTATTTAGCCTACAGCAGGCTTGTAGCTTAGCCTCTTCAGCTCTTTCCATAAGAAATATGTGAGCACTGGGAGGAAACCATAAAAGTAAAGTTGACGTCCCTGAAGTGGTGTTTAAAAATGAAGCCAATATAAATGTGCAAAAACTGCAGATTCTTGAGTGTTAACTTGAAAAGCCACAGAAGGTCCCAGTACTCTCATAATTAAATATCTGATTATACAGAAGAGTGCTGCGCTCGCCACACCTGGCCCGTAGCTATTTCAGTATCGATTACAGCTCCTGTTAGCGGCGACTTTGGCGCCCCCTGTGGACACAGTGATCCCTTTACATCCATGCTGATTGTGTCCTGTACGTGTTTGCAGTAAAGTAAATTGTCAGCTTTGTCACTGACTGTCTATTTTGCTTTTTCAGGCGTCAGTATTAGTTTCAGATTGTTTCATAACCGGTCTAAAACTCCCTACAGGAGCTTTAACATGTGTAGCTGCTGACACCAGGGCCCGTCTGCACGTCCAGCCAGAAGAAATGGACATTTGATTTTTAGAATCTAGAATGAACAAACAGCTGCTTTCAGCAAGTCAATCCTCAAAGAGAACAAACAAGGAGAAAGGGAAAGTCTGGCTTCAGATCTTGAACCGGGTCAATGCGTGTGGTGTTTCTGAGCGCGCTCAGTAGAAGACCTACAAAATAAAATCGGCAACATGAAAGCAGCTTTGAGCAACAAGCAACGCTACCAACGTGGTCCAGGTGGAGGACAGCCTGTCCCCCCATTGAAGGATGAGGACTTGTTAATAATAATAATAACTGATATTTGTATAGCGCCTTTCAAGAAACCCAAGGTGGCTTCACAGGGTCAGGTAGGGGGTCTGGGGGGTAGGTGGGGATATCTAACGGGGAAAGGTCTTGAGGAAAAGGTGTGTTTTGATTGCATTCTTAAAACCGTCCAGGGTTGGGGCGCTGAGGATGTCAGGAGGGAGAGAGTTCCACAGAGTGGGGGCTGCCACACTGAAGGCTCTGTCCCCGAAGGTCCGCAGCTTAGTCCAGGGGATGGAGAGGAGACCCAGGTCCGAAGACCGTAGGTTCCGGGATGGAGTGTGTTGGTGGAGGAGGTCAGCCAGGTATTGGGGGGCGAGGGCGTGCAGGGATTTGTGAGTGAGGAGGAGGAGCTTATAGGTGATGCAGGACTTTACAGGGAGCCAGTGGAGGTGAAGTAGAGTGGGGGTGATGTGCTGCCAGGTCTTGGTGTGTGTGAGAACCCTGGCAGCTGAGTTCTGCACGTATTGGAGCCGGTCCAGGGCCTTGCTGGGTACCCCGAACAGGACTCCATTGCAGTAATCCAGCCGGGAGGTGATGAAAGCGTGGACGAGGGTCTGGGCAACTGAATCGGAGAGAGACGGACGCAGACTGGAGACGTTCTTCAGGTGATAGAAGGCAGACTTTGTGACTGATTTGAGGTGTGACTGGAAGGAGAGGGTGGAGTCAAGAATGACACCCAGGTTGTGGTAACGGAGTCGTTTGGGAAGGATCACTTCACGGTGTTGCTGGTAGGTTACCTCAGAATTATGTGGCGTCTACAAAAACTGAATTTGCTGTATATTTCAACATCGTCAGACTTTTCCAAAGGATTAATTCGATCCCTAAATATCTGTTGTCTTCTCATATTTGGTCTGAAACGGTAACACATGAACACGATGTCCCCTTTAAACAGGTGAGGTGATCCTGCTGTTAGCACCTGTAATGGTGGGGTCTACCTCCATTAAATGTAATGCTTTGTTGGGGCGTTAGCCTGGCTCATGCAGACCGCTAATCCATCTCACCATTAGTACAAACGGCCTGGTTTCATTGCTAACGGCTGGACGTGCAAACGGACCTACAGCCTTTGTTTACATTTCCCACAGCATAAAGTCACACTGAGTGACGTTTAAAGTGTTTGACCTTTAAAGGAAGCAGAAAGAGAAAAACCTTCTGACTCATGCACAGGACCAGAATAGGAAGAGATAAGAGGTACAACTTTGCCTGCAGGAGGCGCCAAAATCCACACGAGATGAGAGTTCCTCACAGGAGTTTAATTTTGTATTTGCATATTTATGAGACAAAAAAAGCAATTTTAAGTTCTTATCTTTGATTTATGGTCATTTGAGGCGTCATTTTTTAGAAAATATGGGATTGAAAAAGTATTTTTTTTCCCAAAAAGAAGTGACGTTCATAGCTGGCTTTCATATCTTTAGCCGTGTCTGCAGGTGTTCCATTAAGGCTGAATTCACCTCCCAGTGAATCTCCTCTAATATGATCCCCGGGTGAGGTGAGGAAAGCTTTGTGTTGTTCCTGAAGCCATGTTCTGAGGTGCTTCCAAACATGTGGAGCAACTCTTCTCTTTTTTATCTGAGACTTTTAATGAGAAAATGAGCCTGAAACAGGAAACACATGAACCTTTTCCTCATGTATAAATTCCCTTTTAATAAACTATTTGACTTTAATCTGTCACACACTCATTATCTGTTGTTGTTCACGTCTCAGAGCTTTAGGGTCAGGTGTTTGTGTCGTCCTGCAGCGCTCAGAGCTTCACCGTCGCCCTCCTCTCCTGTAATAACACCGCTCCTATTTGTCTGCAGACTAATGCTGTTTACCGGCCCCTGATGCACACTTACATTTTTTTAAATCATTTTTTAATTGGCCTGTTTTTCGGTCTTTACCTCTCGTGTGTTTTTTTTCCCAGGCGCTCCTCTGGGATTTGCTGTTCGCCGCAATTTCTTCCAAATGACACGAGAGAGCTGTGCTATTGATAAAGAGGCTGTGTGTGTGTCCGGCTGTCCGTCTGTGTGTGAGATCTATTTCATCTGTCAGTCACTCTTATGAAGCTTCAACCTCAGGGTGTCCTCAGCACACCTCCCTCTGCATAAAAAGGCAGGAATATAAAATCTCTATCTCTCCTCGACAGCTGACCGTCTCCCTTTAAGTCCCTTTATTTATCTGGAGTCTTAATAAATCCCAGCATCACCTCATTTTATTTATCAGGGAGCAGCACCAGCAGCTCTGTGTTATCGAGGTGATTTAGCTCAGAGGAGCTGCAGGTTTAATCTGATCCTGATAACACTTCACTCCGCTCCACACTAACTCCCAAAGAACGGTTTAAGGGATCGATAAGGAGGGCTGTTGAGTGAGTGTGGATGCAGGGGCTCAGGAGGGGGTTCAAAACAGTCTTCTGCTGGTTTATCAACAGATGTGGGCCGCATGTAATTTTCTGCTGATGGCACCGCCTGTTTAATTGATGCAGTCTCACAGGATGGGGAATAAAGAGCAGGATTTTAAGAGTCTGAACTAAGAGGAAGATGTGTCTGTATCCTCGGCACACAGTCAGAAACCTCCCCTGTGTTGGCCTCTGCGTGGTCTCCCTCTTGTCTTTGATCCTTTTTGTGGTTTTCATGCAATGGATGTGGAGGAGTGCCAGGTGACACATCTCTTCTTATGCAGATGATGTGGTTCTGTTGGCTTCATCAGGCTGCAGGGTAAGATGAGACTAAGGTCATGGTTCTCTGCCAAAAAGCAATGAGTTGCTGAGTTCAACTGTCCTGGGTTACTTTAGGTGCATTTCGACCAAGAGTTCTGGGGTCTTTCAGCCTGGACTGGCAGGTATCACAACAGTTAGCATGCCGGTGTTTTGGTTTAAACAGCGACCCTGTTAACTGGAGACTCTCAGCCGGATGCATCCCTCATAAACGTCTTTAGACCATCATTAAATATCTGATGAGGATATTTTGAAATCTTAATAAAAACTAAACTAGTTTGCATTCCCAGGAACTCCCTCTGTGTTTCAACAGCTGTGTAAACTCCACAAACACTGACACGTTCAGCTGAAGGTCTCCAGTTTACAGGGTCAAATAAAAACTAATGAAAGAAAGAGAAATCAAGTGGATCACAGATGGAAAAAACAATGACTGTGGAAAAAAATTGAAAAAAAAATTGAAAAAAAAATTGAAAAAAAAATTGAAAGATAGTTTAAAAAAAAATTTTTGAAAAAAAATTTGAAAAAAATTTTGAACAAAAAATTTGAACAAAAAATTTGAAATAAAAAAAGAAAAAAATGACAAAAAAAAAGAAAAAAAATTGACTTTTTTTTTTTTTTTTACAAAAAAAATTGACAAAAAAGTTGACCCTGTGGAAAAAAATTTTTTTCCTCAAACTTGAAATTGTGCTCGAAAAGCAGAAAAACATGAAAAAAAGTGAAAATGTTGTGCCTGCGGTTAAAAACATGGAAAAAGCAATGAATGAATCAACACAAACACTGACACGTTCAGCTGAAGGTCTCCAGTTTACAGGGTCACTTTTAAAAGTGGAACACCGGGAGGAGAGACGCATTCACGGTGGGCTGAGAGAAGACTACTGTTACAAGCTGCTAAATCAAGAGAATCACAGCTTCTTCTTTTGAAAAGTACACACACATACAAAAAAGATAGAACAAATAAAAACTAATGAAAGAAAGAGAAATCAAGTGGATCACAGATGTGTGTGATGTTATTGTGGACGGATCGCGGATCCAGATCTTTGCTGGTCTAGAACCGTGAACCGCTTACGTCAGGGGCGGGGTTGCTGTGATCAAAAACCCAAACCAAACGTGTTTCCTCCATCGTCCTGCAGCGAACAAATCAAAGAGACTCATGGATTCAAAGACAAAGCAGCGGTCGGCCGAGGAGACAGGCTGCCGTTGTCCTCCATCGTTGTTGTTGTGAGGGAAAGTTGGCGCTAGTGCTGCTGGGAAAAGCGGTCACGTAAATCTGACGTCATGACGTGCCTCTTCCACCGGCGCGAGTGGGCGGAGAAACAAACGGGTGCCGTGTTGGTTTGCGAGTTCAACCAGCGCGAGCACCAGCCCGGAAATACAACCCAGTTCACGCTGGTCCAATAGAGGTAGAAGAGTGGCCCTGAAACTGCCTCGGTCAAAAAGGGGTAAGAGTAGCCCAGCCCAGGCCTTCTCTAAGACCATGACCTTAGTCTCATAAATTGAATAGAATAGAAATACAACCCGGTTCACGCTGGACGAAAAGAGGTATTTGTAGACTGACAGAGATTAACCCCTCAGACAGAATCCATCACACATTTCCTCTTGTCCCAAAAAGCAGCTGCATGAATTTTAATTGGCACTGAGTGTGGAGACAGTATCACTGCTGATGAAGCTGACCTGCAGACGCTGCCATCAAGTTTGAGAATTGATTTGAATATTTTACTGATCCCCTTAAATCCTTAAATTATCCCCAAGCTATACGGCTGACCTCATGAAGGTCTATGAACCGAGCTGCAGCCTGCAGAGCTGTAGAGCTGCAGCCTGCAGAGCTGTAGAGCTGCAGAGCTGCAGCCTGTAGAGCTGTAGAGCTGTAGAGCTGCAGCCTGCAGAGCTGTAGAGCTGCAGAGCTGTAGAGCTGCAGCCTGTAGAGCTGTAGAGCTGTAGAGCTGCAGCCTGCAGAGCTGTAGAGCTGTAGAGCTGTAGAGCTGCAGAGCTGTAGAGCTGTAGAGCTGTAGAGCTGCAGAGCTGTAGAGCTGTAGAGCTGCAGAGCTGCAGCCTGTAGAGCTGCAGAGCTGTAGAGCTGCAGCCTGTAGAGCTGTAGAGCTGTAGAGCTGTAGAGCTGTAGAGCTGCAGAGCTGTAGAGCTGTAGAGCTGCAGCCTGCAGAGCTGTAGAGCTGCAGAGCTGTAGAGCTGCAGAGCTGTAGAGCTGTAGAGCTGTAGAGCTGTAGAGCTGTAGAGCTGCAGCCTGCAGAGCTGTAGAGCTGTAGAGCTGTAGAGCTGCAGAGCTGTAGAGCTGTAGAGCTGTAGAGCTGTAGAGCTGTAGAGCTGCAGAGCTGTAGAGCTGTAGAGCTGCAGCCTGCAGAGCTGTAGAGCTGTAGAGCTGTAGAGCTGTAGAGCTGCAGCCTGTAGAGCTGTAGAGCTGCAGAGCTGTAGAGCTGTAGAGCTGTAGAGCTGCAGAGCTGTAGAGCTGTAGAGCTGTAGAGCTGTAGAGCTGCAGAGCTGTAGAGCTGTAGAGCTGTAGAGCTGCAGAGCTGCAGAGCTGTAGAGCTGTAGAGCTGTAGAGCTGTAGAGCTGTAGAGCTGCAGAGCTGTAGAGCTGTAGAGCTGCAGCCTGCAGAGCTGTAGAGCTGCAGAGCTGTAGAGCTGCAGAGCTGTAGAGCTGTAGAGCTGTAGAGCTGTAGAGCTGTAGAGCTGCAGCCTGCAGAGCTGTAGAGCTGTAGAGCTGTAGAGCTGCAGAGCTGTAGAGCTGTAGAGCTGTAGAGCTGTAGAGCTGTAGAGCTGCAGAGCTGTAGAGCTGTAGAGCTGCAGCCTGCAGAGCTGTAGAGCTGTAGAGCTGTAGAGCTGTAGAGCTGCAGCCTGTAGAGCTGTAGAGCTGCAGAGCTGTAGAGCTGTAGAGCTGTAGAGCTGCAGAGCTGTAGAGCTGTAGAGCTGTAGAGCTGTAGAGCTGCAGAGCTGTAGAGCTGTAGAGCTGTAGAGCTGCAGAGCTGCAGAGCTGTAGAGCTGTAGAGCTGTAGAGCTGTAGAGCTGTAGAGCTGCAGAGCTGTAGAGCTGTAGAGCTGCAGAGCTGCAGAGCTGTAGAGCTGTAGAGCTGTAGAGCTGTAGAGCTGCAGAGCTGCAGCCTGTAGAGCTGTAGAGTTGTAGAGCTGCAGCCTGCAGAGCTGTAGAGCTGCAGAGCTGTAGAGCTGCAGCCTGTAGAGCTGTAGAGCTGTAGAGCTGCAGCCTGCAGAGCTGTAGAGCTGTAGAGCTGTAGAGCTGCAGAGCTGTAGAGCTGTAGAGCTGTAGAGCTGCAGAGCTGTAGAGCTGTAGAGCTGCAGAGCTGCAGCCTGTAGAGCTGCAGAGCTGTAGAGCTGCAGCCTGTAGAGCTGTAGAGCTGTAGAGCTGTAGAGCTGTAGAGCTGCAGAGCTGTAGAGCTGTAGAGCTGCAGCCTGCAGAGCTGTAGAGCTGCAGAGCTGTAGAGCTGCAGCCTGTAGAGCTGTAGAGCTGTAGAGCTGTAGAGCTGTAGAGCTGCAGCCTGCAGAGCTGTAGAGCTGTAGAGCTGTAGAGCTGCAGAGCTGTAGAGCTGTAGAGCTGTAGAGCTGCAGAGCTGTAGAGCTGTAGAGCTGTAGAGCTGTAGAGCTGCAGCCTGCAGAGCTGTAGAGCTGTAGAGCTGTAGAGCTGTAGAGCTGCAGAGCTGCAGAGCTGTAGAGCTGTAGAGCTGTAGAGCTGTAGAGCTGCAGAGCTGTAGAGCTGCAGAGCTGCAGAGCTGTAGAGCTGTAGAGCTGTAGAGCTGTAGAGCTGTAGAGCTGTAGAGCTGTAGAGCTGCAGAGCTGTAGAGCTGTAGAGCTGTAGAGCTGTAGAGCTGCAGCCTGCAGAGCTGTAGAGCTGCAGAGCTGTAGAGCTGTAGAGCTGTAGAGCTGCAGAGCTGTAGAGCTGTAGAGCTGTAGAGCTGTAGAGCTGCAGCCTGTAGAGCTGTAGAGCTGCAGAGCTGTAGAGCTGTAGAGCTGTAGAGCTGTAGAGCTGTAGAGCTGCAGAGCTGCAGAGCTGTAGAGCTGTAGAGCTGCAGAGCTGCAGAGCTGTAGAGCTGTAGAGCTGCAGAGCTGTAGAGCTGTAGAGCTGTAGAGCTGCAGAGCTGCAGAGCTGTAGAGCTGTAGAGCTGTAGAGCTGTAGAGCTGTAGAGCTGTAGAGCTGCAGCCGGAGGAAGAACCTTTTTTAATCTGTAGGTTTAAAATGCATTCTGCCGTCCGTATACCACAAGACACTGAAAAATATTTAATGTGCCAACCAGTCACAGACTAAAGATTTAGCAAAGACTGGCAGAAGATGTATTAACACACACACACTCACACACACACACACACACACACACACACACTGATATCCAGCAGTCTGAGCTTTAATTTCATTTTGAGCGTCTGTTTTAGAAACGTCAGGTTTTGTTAACAGCTCCACAGAATCAATCTCACTCTGTGTGTTCGTTATATTGTTTTAAAGCCCCCCGCCTCACATTTCCCACCTGTCTCTGCAGAATAAAAATAATCCTGTGATGGAAAATGTGTGTGACACTCCTTACAAATGTAATAACACTCCCAGCTTCCTGTCCACATCGATTCTTTCCCTCTTTTTTCTCTAGTTTTCTGTGTTTCCACCCTTCCCCTCAGGGTTCGGTGTCTCAGATTTAATCTGGCGGGTGTTGTTTCGGATCTAATCTGAAACTTTTGTCCTCTTCAGATATTTTTCTTTGTAGGGTAAAAAAAAAGGATCACACCTTTCATTTGATATTTAAAGGCAGCCTGGTGTGTCAGAGTCACTGAATGTGATCACATTATTAAAACCTAGAGTCGGTGTTTGACCATAAGTTGAATTTAAATCACGTCATTATCACAGATCGAGGGAATCCTTGGTTTGATGTGAAGAGAGAATCACTGGAGGTTATATTTAAAAACCTTTGCTCATTTCAGACTCATTAAGATCTTCACACATTAAAAAACAGACTTTATTTCATTAAGCAGCGCTGTGATTAAATTCTCTGCCACAGCTGTTTTGTATTCCTGAGAGATTTATTCTGACAGAGAGAGAAAAAGATTAATTTCAGGCTCCGCCGTCAAAGCTGAAATTATAACTCTGCTTCATTTGTAGGATGTTCTCATCATGCGTATCAATCATGATTATTAACTTTCCACAGATTGTTTAGTCGACTGATGGAGCGACCGGATCATTTGTTAACTTGTGTTTACACAACTAATGCTCAGGATGTTTATTTACTCAGTCAGACAGTACACAGGGAAATTCAGTGTTCCTATATTAATGTTCAGAGAAGTGGAAAATATTACTAATATACTATCATTTATTCAAGGGAACAAAGGGGAGAGGTGCTGTCATAAAAGGGAACAAAGGTGAGAGGTGTCATCACAAAAGGGAACAAAGGTAAAAGGTGTCCTCGTAAAAAGGAGCAAAGGTGAGAGTGGTTGTCATAAAGGGAACAAAGGTAAGAGGTGTCATCATAAAAGGGAACAAAGGTAAGAGGTTTCATCATAAAAGGGAACAAAGGTAAGAGGTGTCATAATAAAAGGGAACAAAGGTGAGAGGTCTCATCATAAAAGGGAACAAAGGTAAGAGGTGTCATCATAAAAGGGAACAAAGGTGAGAGGTCTCATCATAAAAGGGAACAAAGGTGAGAGGTCTCATCACAAAAGGGAACAAAGGTAAAAGGTGTCCTCGTAAAAAGGAGCAAATGTGAGAGTGGTTGTCATAAAGGGAACAAAGGTGAGAGGTCTCATCATAAAAGGGAACAAAGGTGAGAGGTGTCGTCATAAAAGGGAACAAAGGTGAGAGGTGTCGTCATAAAAGGGAACAAAGGTGAGAGGTGTCATCATAAAAGGGAACAAAGGTGAGAGGTGTCGTCATAAAAGGGAACAAAGGTGAAATGTGTCATCATAAAAGGGAACAAAGGTAAGAGGTGTCGTCATAAAAGGGAACAAAGGTGAGAGGTGTCGTCATAAAAGGGAACAAAGGTGAAATGTGTCATCATAAAAGGGAACAAAGGTGAGAGGTGTCATCATAAAGGGAACAAAGGTGAGAGGTGTCATCATAAAAGGGAACAAAGGTAAGTAGTGTCATCATAAAAGGGAACAAAGGTAAGAGGTGTCATCATAAAAGGGAACAAAGGTAAGAGGTGTCATCATAAAAGGGAACAAAGGTAAGTAGTGTCATCATAAAAGGGAACAAAGGTAAAAGGTGTCATCATAAAAGGGAACAAAGGTGAGAGGTGTCATCATAAAAGGGAACAAAGGTAAGTAGTGTCATCATAAAAGGGAACAAAGGTAAGAGGTGTCATCCTAAAAGGGAACAAAGGTGAGAGGTGTCATCATAAAAGGGAACAAAGGTGAGAGGTGCTGTCATAAAAGGGAACAAAGGTAAGAGGTGTCGTCATAAAAGGGAACAAAGGTAAGAGGTGTCATCATAAAAGGGAACAAAGGTAAGAGGTGTCATCATAAAGGGAACAAAGGTAAGAGGTGTCATCATAAAGGGAACAAAGGTAAGAGGTGTCATCATAAAAGGGAACAAGGGTGAGAGGTGTCATAAAAGGTAACGAAAGTCAGAGGTGTCAT
>NC_048284.1:907311-920842 GCF_009762535.1 Notolabrus celidotus
ACACGTCCAACTCTGTGCCGAATACGAGGATGCTGTTCTCTGTAGTCACACAGAGACCAGATGGCTCGTGGTAACGCCATATTCCTGCAGTGCCCCCCCATAAGACCCCTCAAGGGCCACGATCGCAGGCCGACTCCAGGTCCTGTAAACATTTGGTGCATTTGGAGTAAACAGTAACATAAACAACACATTCTGATAATCCTGTCATTGGATTGAGTGTGATGCATATCAACAGTCCCATATGTGCTGAGATCAGCTGCAGGCCCGTAAATAAAGGCGTCACACTCGACACATGCAGCACGCTTTTTACCACTTTATTCTCCGGCTTCATTAGTGAGCCATTTTTTTGTAATTGCACATCAGCGAGAGCTTAATGTTCTTTCTGTTAGAGGATGGACGGTGGAAACGGCTGTAAGGATAATTAATGTGCCAGTCGATAATGTGGGTGTGTGTGTGCTAATTGTTTCTGCAGAGAGAAGGAGGCCCGCGGTGTGTGAGCTTCACTCTGCTCCTCTGACCACTCCAGAGGAGGACAGACTTATCGTCCTGAACGTTCTGTTTTAAAACACGTTCAACAAAAACTCAGACACTGAATGGATCAGGAGGGGTTTTTATTGGGAGTTAATCCAGCGACTTTGTGGTTTTGTGGCTTCGCTATTGAATTATTAAGCAAGATTAAGCAGGATTATAGCCTGTAATCTCTTTACTGATGTCTCTGCCGGCTCTTTGAAATGAGCTAATAGTCTTTTAAACTTGATGGATTATGAAGGTGAAGGCGGTGAGCAATAGTTACATCAGGAGGAGGAAAAAACACATACTTTACTTAAATAGGAAAAGCTGTTTCACAGAGTAAAGTCATGAGTTACAAGAAAAGTCCAGCATTTAACTTCTAACTAATGATGATGCAGCGCTGGGATCGTCCTTCTTCACTACTGAGGGAATCCAAGGTAGTTTCTTTTCCTCCGCTTAGTACTATGCTCTTAAATTCAGCAGGTCGTCTCGTCCTATTTGAAAAAGGAGGCGGCTTGGCCTCCCCTCCCTGAGGTCCAGCAGGGAGGAAGGGCTCACATACTCTGGATTAGCTGCAGGGAGAAGACGCAGTGATCGGCGAGCCCGTTCGGTACCCCAAGACTCCCGACCCCACCTGTCGCCTCCGTGAGAGCGCCCTGGTGCCGCCCCCCCCCCCCCCCGCCGTCAGAGCCACAGCACGCGAGTAATGTGACGGAACCATCCAACGGCAGCTGCACCGGACTAGGAGGGGAGAGGGTGCGGTGCGTTCTTCATCCTGCAATGCATTTGAGTTCAACTTAATTTTTGGGGGATTGCATTCTATTTTGTCCCTTTCAGCACACCGTAGTTGAGCAGCCGCAGTGTCTTCCTGCTTCCCGCTGTGATGGAAAACAGCGACACCACTGCGCTTTTGAAAGACACGTCCGTGTAACAAAATTCATACAAAAAGAAATACTTGGATACTGTCCTGTGCCTTCTTACTTTACTTGCATTAATGTCATACATGTAATAAAACCCCTCAGAGATGTGGTGGTTTGTGTTGTTTTCTGGTTTATAAGATGCACCAGGTTTTATGATTACAGGTCGTGATATTGCGCCGCTACAGTGTCTAAATGGTTATTTGTTCCTGAGGTCAGAGCTGTAACAGGAACAAAAAATAAATAATGATGAGGTGCCGTTTGCATAGTTTACATACAGAGGCGAAAGCAATAATGCCTTCAAAGATATAACTTCAAAAACCCCCAATAATAATGATAACAAATAATAATATGTGTTTCTTGCATCTTTGGTCAGTAGTCTCCCTCGGGGGCTGCACTAGCGTATCCTCGCTCTGAGTTCCTCCAGAAACCTCCTCTCTCCTCGATCCTCTTACCCTCGCATTCATACCCATTAGATGCAGAGGGTTAATCAGTCCCTCCAGGATTTCGCGGGATTTTTTTGTGATTGTTGCGGCCCAAAAAGCCTGATTTTGCGGCAGCTTTTTGAAAAAATTGCGGTGAAAGTTGCGATTTTTTTTTTTCTTTTTTCCCCCAATAACATCTCAGGGGCAAGCAAATACGCTAAATTACAGTTGTTTTTAGAAAACATTCTTGATGTGACCACTGACTGTATTTTGATTCTCTTGATTCAAAGAAAAATGCCATGAAAGGGCTGTATTTCACATTTACGACGGCCCCTGAATGCACCTCGTAGTGACGGGCACTTGACAGGCAGTTCACGGCACTCTGAAACGAATCTGCATCTTTGATGACAAGGAGTTGATCAAAACTTACTAAATGTGTCTGATATATCACCAAACTGGATTAAATCAAGCTGTAGATGCAGAGCTTTTTACGGTAATGGCGGCAACAATGTCAAACCTCAAATAGTAGTACCTTAAATAGTAAACAGACGTCCCCGGTTGTGTCTTTGTCACTAACACACACCGGGGGTAAAATCGTCAATGAAGATGAGACAGATGCATGGAGGAGGGAGAGCTGGTTCATAAAGCACACCTGCTGCAGGTAGGTGACCAAGCGAACACTGAGCCCCTCAATCTATAAATAACAACGTTGTCATCGTCACTTGTCCTGGCTGCTGTCCCCTCTCTTCACCCGTTCTCTCTGCGTGTTTTGCTGTTGAAAAGTGCCGATCAAGTGAGGACTTACGTTTAAGGAAGTGAAATTGATGACAAAACCGATGACGTACAGGGGCTGAGGTTAAGGTTATTGGTCAAATTTGCGGGAAAGTTGCGGTGATTGGATAAAATTGCAAGGCCGCGAAAAAATCGCACTGATTGGTTGAATTTGCGTTGATAGTTGCGATCGCGAAATCGCAACTTCCTGGAGGGACTGGTTAATGGTTTTGGGGTCAGACGAGGAGAGGAGACTTGAGGATGCAGAAACAAAAAACAATGGAGAAGAAGCCAATGAGTGACGATATAAAACACCTGTACGCCCCCTACAGGCTTGGAGCACCTGGAGCACTGGGACATGGGGCATTTCTTTTATTATTTGCAGAGTTTTTTCAAAAGCTGCTTTTCTAAAACAGAGACAAAATATGTAGCTTGTTTTCTGGTCATGCATTTGTTTAACTTTTTTTGCTGCATGTCTCTGTTCTAGTTATTAGTTTAGACTTCACATTGTTAATGAAATTGCTGCATGCTTTTCCAAGTGCACATCTTTTAGATCCACTGCAGCACATTCACCTCTCTGATAAGGCATCTCTTTTGACGGCACAGCTCAAGATAACTAACAAGAGTTTGAATAATGGGCCTGTTGTGAGTTTGTGATGGACTTCAATGACTACAGCAGACTTTAATTTTATAAGTATCTCAAAATAAGTGGCAACATTTGCAAATACTCCTCACACAGGGGTGAAAAAGTCCTCTCACAGACTCTCATTCACAGATTTCTGAAGTTTCACAGCCCTTTAAGCGCCCGTCCAACCAAACAGAAGCATCTATTTCCCATTCCTGTTAGTGTGTCACCACATTAGCCACGCTAACGTTTACATAATTGCCTGTCGCCTCCGTCAGCAGACTGTAAAACGGCGCCGATTGATAACGTGGAAATGGAAACGAGCGTGAAGGGAGACAGAGAGCAGCAGAGCGACCGTCCCCCTGCTGACTCCTGTGTGTGTGTGTGTGTGTGTGTGTGTGTGACTCTCATCAAAGAGAGGCCTCTTCCCTCCTCCACACACCAACATTTCATCATGCAAACACTAAACCATGTCCGAGTGCATCGTCTCCATCGTCAGCCGCAGCACAAATGTTTCCCTGCTTCCAAAGTCAGTGAGACAAATCCAAACAGAAACTCCACACAGCTGATGAAATCATCCATCAGAAGTGAGGATAGCATCAGATCTGACGTTTCTCACACATAATCAGCAGAAACATTCCAGATATTTGCTGTAAACAGACCTCCTGCTGACCCTGCAGGATTCAAACTAATCGGCGGAACAAAGTACCGTCATGCTGAATGTTGAATTTCAAACGCATCATTGTCATGCACCGCGCCGCTCTCCTGACCACCCGTTGCCTAGGGGATCTACTCCACGTATAAATCAGAGAAAAGCACATTTTCCCACATCTGCGGCCCGCCTTTCATCTCCACTTCTACAATCTATGGGAGCCGGAGTCTGCTTGATAAAACATTTCCATCTTTTCACATGAACATAATTGATCCTCATGCATGGCAGTGATTCTCCCGAACCCCTGCAGGCTCGTCAACGCTTTACGACTAACTGCGAAGCCTCCTGTGGTGCAAAACTTTTATGGAGCGCTCTTCCTGTGATTCATTATTCACCTGGAGATGAAACGCTCAGCACCTACACATGTCACACAGCCAGGCAGGCGGCGGCACTCTGAATCCAAGTCACATCTGCAGGCTGCCGTGGAGCCGCTCTCAGGGAGGAGAAAGGCTCTTATCCAGCAGATAAAATTCATCAGATGGACGTCTGAGCGACGGCGCCGCCGCCACCGCTGAAGGATTGTATTAAAAACCTTGAAAACAGAAAGAAGCAGCAGCCGGCGGTAAAAGCAATGATTTTATTTTCTTATTCTACAATAGGAGAAAGTACAGAGCACATTAGAGCTCATCAGTCAAACATTTCAGCACAATGCACGGCTGCAGACCACATTCAGGACATGAAGGACCTGTCCTTGGTTCTGTTCTGGGTCCTCAAAATACCTGAGAAAGAATGTGGATTGTTAGAGTCACTCGAGGCCTTCAGAGGGTTTGAAACTGAAAGTCTTTTGTGGTAAATGCTGTGCGGTAACCGACTGTTGAAGACATGTATGGAGGTAAGCACCAACACAAAGTGTGCAGTCCTTTACAGTGTCTGCCTGACCCGGAGTCATAGTTCAGCTTCAGCTCTTTAAGCAGGAAAGTTCCCTAAAGATGAGAGCAACACATCCAGATACTTGGTGAACTTGTGGCCCCGCCCCTTTTTGGGTAAATCAAATATGACAGGTGATAGCTGATATCAAATATGACAACAAATAAAGTCCTGGTCCCCATTTAGATCATCGTACCAGCTGGCTTTAGTGTCAGCAGGAAGAACAGTCTGTATGGAGAGCAACAGCAGGTGTTCTAGAATTCTGATGTCAGAATTCTGTCTTTGATGATGTCAGAGTTCTGTCTTTGATGATGTCAGAGTTCTGTCTTTGATGATGTCAGAGTTCTGTCTTTGATGATGTCAGAGTTCTGTCTTTGATGATGTCAGAATTCTGTCTTTGATGATGTCAGAATTCTGTCTTTGATGATGTAAGAGTTCTGATTTTGATGATGTCAGAGTTCTGTCTTAGATGATGTCAGAGTTCTGTCTTAGATGATGTCAGAATTCTGTCTTTGATGATGTCAGAATTCTGTCTTTGATGATGTCAGAATTCTGTCTTTGATGATGTCAGAATTCTGTCTTAGATGATGTCAGAGTTCTGTCTTTGATGATGTCAGAGTTCTGTCTTTGATGATGTCAGAATTCTGTCTTTGATGATGTCAGAATTCTGTCTTTGATGATGTCAGAATTCTGTCTGATGATGTCAGAGTTCTGTCTTTGATGATGTCAGAGTTCTGTCTTAGATGATGTCAGAATTCTGTCTTTGATGATGTCAGAATTCTGTCTTTGATGATGTCAGAATTCTGTCTTTGATGATGTCAGAGTTCTGTCTTTGATGATGTCAGAGTTCTGTCTTAGATGATGTCAGAATTCTGTCTTTGATGATGTCAGAGTTCTGTCTTTGATGATGTCAGAATTCTGTCTTTGATGATGTCAGAATTCTGTCTTTGATGATGTCAGAATTCTGTCTTTGATGATGTCAGAGTTCTGTCTATGATGATGTCAGAATTCTGAGAACAAATGGAACATTCCATGAAGAAGGTCAGAGCTAAAGAAAAATCAGTGTCTCTAATCCTCTTTCATAGACCTCCATTCAACAAACAAACATTGTAGACGTAGTTTTCTTCTCATCTTGAGGACAGACCTGACAAAGCTTGACTTTGGACTTTGGACTAATCTGCATCATGATGAACATCAGTTTCTGTTTCAGGTTCATACCGCTGAAGGAAGCCAGAGGGAAGTTTACAGACGCAACATAAATATGTAGAAAGTCTGTAGTCTGAGGAGGGTTCTGGTTTCTCTTTGTGGTCTGAGGAGTATCCACCAATCAGGTGTCAGCAGGAGAAACAGTATGTATGGAGAGCAACAGCAGGAGTTCTAAAACTCTGAGAACAAATGTGAAAATAAAAACTTTTCAGCCCGGGGCAGCAGCAGACTTTAACTACTCAGGTTTTATGTTTAGTGAAGCACTTCGTTACAATGATTTGATCACATTTATATAAATCTTATTATTACAAAGGCTGCCAGCTCCTTCTGTTTGCAGTTTCAACCTGCATGGTGGAGAAAGCACAGACTGAATGCTTCCCAAAGATCCCACTGGGTTTCCAATTTGCAACAAGAGCAGAGCAGAAATTTAGTTCCAAAGACAAATAAAGGACAGACGGAGGGAGAGAGGAAACGTGTAAAAATGTCTTTAAGGGTCTCAGCTGGACTTCATGAGTTTGGTATTTCTGAAATCCTCGGTATGACTCAGCAACAACGTTCAGCATGTGGTTTCAAAAATGTGTTACTGTGAGTCACTGGCAGCTGTGTGTGTGTGTGTGTGTGTGTGTGTGTGTGTGTGTGTGTGTGTGTGTGTGTTGTGCGCTGTGTGAGTGTGAGTGGGTGCACAAGTGTGTGCGCTTGTGTGTGATTGGTCGTGGAGTGGAGCTGTTAATGGCCACTACAGCTGCTGCTTACCAACGACACCGCAAACACACCTCGCTTATCTTCTAATGGGATTTATTCAAATGGCCGACGATAGCTGGGGGAAAATTTGGTTTCTGCGTTTTGGAGTTTCTAATCGCTGCTCAGTTAAATAATTTAATTATACACACAGAGAGGAGGCCGGGACAGTTTAGCAGAGCTCCGGGAATGTTGCACAAATCTCTTTTTAAAAGCTTTATTGCAGTTTCATTAGATAGAAAGAGCGGGAGGAGAAGAGAGGCAGGAAATTACAGGAGAGGACACATAACAAAGGTCAAGACTGGATCTGAGGATGTGACTTTAAAAACAGAGATTTCAGCTCCCTCTCTTCTTCTTTTATCATCACTTCTTCTTCAGCGTGATTTATCTGTACTCCGTCAGCCCGGTTAGAGATCTCTACAGCGTTTGGTTTTTTATTTCTGGCTTTGAGAAGATGAAGAATGTGAATGAAAATGAACCATAAAGAACAGCGAGCTGCTTTTTTTACCTCAGCAGGATTTATCCATCTTTAATTTATAGGTTTCACTCGCCTCCTTGCATTTTTATTAGATTGTTTTTATACTTTTATTTAATATTTGTCTAGTTAGCAGTGTGGTAATGTCTTTAACTGAGGAGCTGGGGATGACACAAATCCCAGAAACCTTTCTGCAAAGCCTGACCACCAGTCACCTTTTCTCCCTCAGGTCTTTCATATTTACAACATTAAGTTAATCAATCTTTATTTGTATCGCGCCAAATCACAACAAATGTTATCTCAAGACGCTTTTACAAACAGAGCAGGTCTAGACCACTCTATGTCAAATTATGAACAGAGACCCAACACCAAGACAGGATAAGACTCAGTCTGACCCCACCTTAATCCATCATGAGCATTACACCTTGCAGTATTTAGCTAGTTACAGTGGAGAGGACAAACTTCCTTTAACAGGCAGAAACCTCCAGCAGGACCAGACTCATGTTAGACACACATCTGCTGAGACCGTGTTGGAGAGAGGGATAGAGGGGAGTAAGAGAGAGAGGTGATAGTGATGAGACGAGTAGTAGAAGCTGTTGCAGCTGGAGTCCAGCACGTCCGCAGCAGGAGGATGCCTACGACAGCTCAGAGGAACCTACGAGACAAGGGAGCTCAGGGACTCCAGGGAGGTCTATGGTTAGTAACTTCAATGGGACAGGAAGAGTTAAAGTAAGTGATGGGGGGTTGGGGGGAAGGGGGTGGGATAGGATCCCAGTGTGTCAGTGCGCCAGTTCCCCCGGCAGTGTAAGCCTATAGCAGCAGAACTAAGACCTGGTCCAAGCCTGATCCAGCTCTAACTATAAGCTTTATCAAAAAGGAAAGTTTGAAGTCTACTCTTAAAAGTAGAGAGGGTGTCTGCCTCCCGGACCCTGACTGGTAGATGATTCCAAAGGAGAGGGGCCTGATAACTGAAGGCTCTACCTCCCATACTACTTTTAGAGACTTTAGGTACGATGAGCAGGCCTGCATGTTGGGAGTGTAGAGTTCTAGAGGGGGAATAGGTCACTATGGGCTCTGTGAGATACGAAGGTGTCTGATCATTAAGAGCTTTGGAGGTTAAATGTGTCACATCTATGATAAGCAACAGGAGATGAGAACACCTTTAGTTATTAAGTAAAAAGTCCAAAAGCAAAAAACACAAAAAACCTGTCGCAGCACAGAGGATAACACGGGACTTCCACCAGATCTGTGTCTGGTCCGTCTCCGATCTGCTGCAGCCCGGCTCCTTTCTCTCTCGTCCGTCATCACCCACCGGTTGTGTTTTCAGAGCGCAGCACGGAGCAGGACCTCCGGACAGCTGGAGTCATGTGACCGAGGTGTTCCCGCGGTAATCCCTGAATCAAGGATTCTCCTCCTCCTCCTCTCCTCATCCATGTTGTCTTTCTGGTCCTCTGAAAACCTCTGACCTGTTGACTATTGCGACCATGACTGTGTTGTTTCTGCCTCCATCTTCAGCATGTATGCCCGGCTGTCCACGACGTTCCTCTGAGCAGATTGCTGGAAGTGAAATCCCTCTCTCGCTCTACAGGAATATCTGGCAAGAGAGGATCTAAAACCATCAGACCTTGCAGACTTCTGTCAGAACTGAGGACTTAAATCTTACGTCAGATTTCCAACAGACCTGTGTCCGGTCCAGCTCCGTGCTCTCTTGTCCGTCAACACCCATCGGCTGCATTTTCAGGACCTCTGGACAGCTGGAGTCATGTGACCGAGGTTTTCCTGCTGTAATCCCTGAATCAAGGATCCTCCTCCTCCTCCTCTCCTCATCCATGTTGTCTTTCTGGTCCTCTGAAAACCTCTGACCTGTTGACTCCAGGCCTGGCTCCGCTCATCATGACTTTGGTTTGTTGTTGTAGTTAAGTGAAATACGATCTGGTGATAACACAGAGTGTTTTATTCTGAAAATTAACCGGATGTTTTCATTTTGTTTTGGTGAAACCTGACTTCCTGTACCGCTCCATCTGCTCTGTTGAGATTGATGCGTCGTGCTCCGGCATCCGGCACAAATAGAAGTCTAGTGGATCTGATCCGGAGGACTCCGACCTGCTGGATCAGAGATGCAGCCGGAAAGCAATGGAGCGGATCCAGAGGAAGTTAACACATTGACTAGAATAGAAACCGATCAGATCTGGTGCTGTGTCGGATCAGAGAAGGATCTGGTGGAATTTGGCCGTAAGGAGAGGAAAGCTTTCATATCACATTTAGATATCTCTTGAATGTGAACACACGGCTCAAGACACCGATAATATCTGACTCCACTTTTAAACATATCGGGCAGAAGTGACGTCAGAAGACAAACAGCTTGATCAGCCAATAGCAGGCTGTCGCTGGAGGGTTTGAAGTATCTGATATTTAACCACATGAGATTAAGTATTTGTTGTTTGTCTGTGTTGTTTAAAATAACTTCAGGAGGTTTTTAAGAGTGTGTTATTGTAGAAAGGCTCCAAGAGGCTTCAGGAAGGTCTATAAGAAGATCACCTTCACCTGGCCGATAAATGTGATTGACAGTGACAGTGACAGTTAATGTCTTTGACATGTTCAAAACAAGGTTTCCAGAAATGGAGTCAAATAGCAGCTAATGTCAAACTTGGGTTGAAGAGTCCATATATGTATTTGTTGTGATGACACCTCCACCCTTTATAAGACGGACTTTGGATACAGAGGACAGCTCATCCTCCCAGCAGTTGCGATGGTTGCCTGATACTTGTGCTGTTTGATTGTAATAAATCTAATTACTATCTAAGCTAGCCAGTGCCACAAAGTTCATTCTACATCTGCACATCAGAGGCTGTTAAGATACGACAGGTTTCTCTCAGTTGATGTGAAATAAAAAGAACTTAAACATTGCAGCATGCATCAAAAAACAACAATCAAATATTTATGCAAATAATGGAAAGCTTGTGTTTTAGAGCTCGTCCCGGCTGGATGTGAAGTGTTTCATAATCTGTAGAAGCTTCAAATTTTGAACTTGTGTTCCAAAAGCTTCTTCAAAATCAGACAATCCATCCTGCAGCAATCAGAGAGAAGCCTGCGAAACCCTGGAGTGAGTGATTGTTGTGAACAGCTCGAGTCTGAGGGGACAGCGTCTGGAGAGAGAAAACCTCTCCAAACAGAAGATAAAGGGAAGTGAAGAAGTTTAAAGGTAAGGATGGCATTAATAAAGGAGATATGAGGTGTGTGTGGTCTCTCAGGTCATCCTTCATAATCCTCCTCGGGTACGATCCCTCACTCCGGCTCTGGAGGTAGAAAATTTGCAAAAGGGTAATTTGTTGACTCAAGTTTTTCTCCAACTTTTGCTGCAGCTTTGGGATTTTCTGGTCATTATCGTCCTCTCTTAAGGTTACACCTCCACATGTACACAAAAACAGCACATTCAGCTAATCAGGCGCATTGAGAGGACAACTTCTGCAGCAAAGAGAAGGAATGAAGCACGCTCTCCTCCAGGTGTTAATGCACAGAGAAGTTTTCTGCTCTGTGGTAGAAGTCATGGAGTTTGTGTGAGGTGATGGGAAACTGGGCTGAAACAGGGCTGGAGGTTACATCTACATTTACCTCCCGCCTCTCACCCCGAGGAGCTGCAATTTGTCTCTTTGACAGCCGCGAAGTGTAAGAGATGGATCACTGAGAGCTCCGAGGATCCCTGGAGATCAAGAGAAGAGTCTCATTAACGCCCGGATTTAAAACCTAAGAGAGCTAAAAACAAACAGGAGACTTCTCCGAGTGCTACTTTACAATAACATTCATGATTTAAATGTTTGTGCAGAAGCTTTTCCTCAGCAGCCGACCACGCTGCAAGCAGCTCCATCATCATCAGTCTAGCAAAGATGTGAGGCCTTCATTTTTTATTTTTTGCACTTTAAAGTAGAAACCGTGTCATCATCTATCGGTTTCACGATGAGGTCTACAGTTGGTTGCTTCAAGGTCGGTTTCCTGGAGCCAGAACTGGCCTCATATGGAGATTTGTTGAGGAAAAACCCAAGAGAAGGTTCAATTCATGACGGCATTGGCTGTGCACAATAACGATTACTATACTTAAAATAATGTGAGTGAGACTGCTCTCTTATAACAAGCTGTGCATTACTGCTGTCAAGTTCATCATGTTAACATGGGGCTCTATGGGGATTTGCTCACTTTTGGGGCCAGCCTCTAGTGGACACTTGAGGGACTGCAGTTTTTGGGACTTTTGCATTGGCGCCAATTTTCAACACCAGAGGTTGCCTCTTGGATTTGGACTACAACTTATGAGAGGGCTAAGAGACTTGATGTTTTTATTACATGGTAGCTATGACAGGAGAGAGTAAAGTGACAAAATGCAAAGACCAAGAGAGTCTCAACTGTTGGTTCCTGGGTCTCGAGACCACCCTCCTCTATGTGAGCTCTCACCGCCCATGGTACCCTCACGAGAAGAGAGAATGAACGAGAACAGAGAGGCTGCAGAGAAATGTAAGGGGAAAAAAACAGGGAAGGCAGAGCAAGGGAGAGAAGCATATAGCAAAGTCCTGACTACTGAACGCTCTACCTCCCCCTCCTCCCACCATTTATATGAGGGAAGAGGGAAAACAGAGAGGAGAGTCTGAAGAGAGATGTTAGAAAGAGGAGAAGGAAGGCAGAGCAACAGCGAGAAGCTTGCTTTGGCTACTACTCGCCCCTGATGGATCGACCTGTACGCTCTACCTCCCCCTACTTCCTAATTTTTAAGAGAGGAGAAAGCAAACAGAGGACAGTCGGTAGAGAGGTGATAGAAAGAGGAAAAGGAAGGCAGAGCAACAGTGAGAGGCTTGTTCAGGCTTCTAGTCACTTCTAATGGATTGGGCTGTACGTTCTACCTCCCCCTACGTCTTCATTTATATGAGGGAAGAGAGAAAACAGTAAGAGACTGTAGAGAGATGTTAGAAAGAGGAGAAGGAAGAACCAGGGCGAGACACCTGTTTTGGCTAGGGTATATTTCCCGGCTGCTGCTCGCTCTTCCTCAGCCTACTCCCATCATTTATATGAGGGAAGAGAGAAAACAGAGAAGAGTCTGTAGAGAGATGTTAGAAAGAGGAGAAGGAAGGCAGAGCAACAGTGACAAGCCTGTCTGGGCTCCAGCTCACCCTCACCAGGTTAGGCTGTATGCTCTACCTCCCCCATTTATATGAGGTAAGAGAGAACACAGAGGAGAGTCTGTAGTGAGACGCTAGAAAGAGGAGAAGGAAGGCAGAGCAACAGCGAGAATCTTGTTTGTGCTACAGCTCGTCCCTGATGGATCAGGCTGTATGCTCTACCTGCCACTACTTCCTCCATGTATATGAGGGGAGAAAGGAAACAGAAAGAAAAGCCTGTAGAGAGATGATTGAAGGAGGAGATGGAAGGCAGAGCAACAGCAAGAAGCTTGTTTGTGCTACAGCTCGTCCCTGATGGATCAGGCTGTATGCTCTACCTGCCACTACTTCCTCCATGTATATGAGGGGAGAGAGGTAAAAAGTCTGTAGAGAGATGATAGGAGGAGGAGATGGAAGGCAGAGCAACAGCAAGAAGCTTGTTTAGGCTTAAGCTGTACGCTCTACCTCCCCTTACTTCCTCATTTTTACTAGAGGGAGAGAAAAGGAAGCAAACTCAGGACTTTCAGCCAGGAGTCATGAGTCAGTACATCACCAAAGATGACTTTCCTTTCTTCTTTGAGAGTTTCCTTTAATTATTTTTAGGACTTTTTGAAAGTTTTCAGATATTTGTAGACGTTCCTGCCGTTCACAAATCTACTAAGAGTCTATATTTTGTCTAAAATGTGTCGTTAAACTGAATAAGACGCTTACCTTACACTTCATTATGATGCTGAAAACACATCCCCTTTAAAGCAGTGTGTGTGTGTTCCTCAGGAGGTTAACCCAGTTAGCGGGGGCATCAGTCATGAGTGGACAGAGGAGGCCCGACAGCCACACAGAGGACCGAACCCGGAGCCTGAGCTCCCAGTGACGGGATGACCCACTTCAAAACTGCTCTCATTTAAAAACAGACTTTCTCTCAAAGACAGGCGCTGCCTCACAAGTTCCCTTTCATCTCTTTTTTTATGGGAGCAGTGGCTTCAAGACGAAGAAGAAGAAGAAGAGCTTCCCAGAGCGAGCCCGGGGCCCCTCGGGGGTCCTTGTTAGGGTTCTGCAGGGCGTGCAGCATAATGTGGAGAGGGATGGTGTCAGTGTTCTCACATTTACTGAGGGATTAACCGCAGAATGATATAATGTGTTTAAA
>NC_048284.1:921313-962954 GCF_009762535.1 Notolabrus celidotus
TGTTTAAATGTCTCCTCTCTGTTCTTTAGTGAGCCCGAGGAGACTTGTGAATTTCTGCTCCACAAAATTCCCAACAATCCAGATCCTGTACAACCAGGTCCCCGGAGGAGTTAGAACTGATGCAGCTGAAAACCTGCAAACTGAAACAATGACCTGAATCCAGATTTTCTGTCTTAATACTGAAGCTTTATGTCAGTGGCCTGCCTCCATGGATGCAGCTGTAAGTATGCCTGCTGGTTGGTCCATCACTTTGAGTCCTGAGTGCAACATCTCAACATCTACAGATATGTGGATTCATTATGTTGTTCAGTAATCCTCTGACTCTCATTAAGCTCCAACTGCAGACTTTGTCCAATGCCTTACAACTAAACTACCCCTTGGGGATCCTGAAGCGTTCCCAGACCAGATGGGATTTACCTTTAGTGAGCTCTGAGTCTACCCCGGGTTCTCCTCCCAGTTGGACGTACCCAGAACATCTTTAACATCCAGGAAGCGTCCTGATTAGATGCTCAAACCACCTCAATTGGATACAAAGCAGTAGTGACTCTACCCAGAGCTTCTTCTGGATGTCCTGGCTCCATCTCTAAGGTTGAACCCAGACACCCATCAGAGGAATCTCTGCTCTTTATTCTGCTTTAAAAATTCTCCCTTATATGTGGATTGATAATTTGCTTTGCTTGACTCTCAGGTAGAATTTTTCATCTAATGCAGAGAAATATTTTTAAAAACCTTGATCTGAAGTGTTTTCAAGTCATTCATTAAAGGTTTGATTCAATAAAGATTTAGTGTGATGGTTGATGAATGTAGTTACAGATGTTTCTAACATATTTCTGAAGATTAAAATCAGACCTTACAGTACGATGAGCATGCCGACAGTAGAGCCTTTAGTTTGTGTTTGTGTGTTAAATTAGCATCAATGTGTTTCAGTGTGAAGTTAACAGAAATGACTAATGCTAATTAGAGTTCCTGTCTCTGTGCGTGGGGCTGAAATATGCACAGATTAGAGGAGGTGTTTTCTCTTCTCTCTCCGTCTCAGACAAGAAAATGTGAAAACTCTGCAGAGTGAATTTTAAACACCGAAGCTTTTTTTATTTTGAATGTTTTTTTATCACAAAGAAGGTTTCTGTCTTTATGTGAGGTTGTTGTTTCTTTGCTCTTCCTCAAACAACACTCTTTGCATGATTGGTTCAACATCTCCTTTCACTCTTTGTGCGTCTAAGTGGTTTGAAAGTTACTCAAATACATCAATTCAATTTAAATATGAATTTAAAACGTCACTGAGGAGATAAAGTTCCCTTTAAATGCAGAGACACGTGCAGATTGTGCAGGTGTTCTCTCATTCTTTAGCCGTCTTAATGATACACACACACACACACACACACACACACACAGAAATGATGCATACTAATACTGCAGGTTGGCACAGCGTGGACACCCTCATTAATTCAGCAGGATTTAACTGTTAACTGACCCCGTGTGCTGCTTCTCTAAAATATTCCCTTTCCCTATAATGAGATGATTTGTGGAGAAGCAGCACAGCGTCGAACCCTCACCTCTCCACCGTGATAATTAGATGATAATTAAGGAGGTCCCGGCTCCCCTTGAGATTCTCACTCTTTGTCAAATATTATAAAATGGCTGCTAAAGATGACCGAGTGTACGTTAGCAGTGTTAGCACTTAGCTCAAAGCCCCTCTGTGTGTGAGAACAGGCTCTCTGTTAGCTCTTTCTGACCATCGTGAACCGGGTTGTATTTCCAGGCTGGGGCTCACGCTGGTTCAGAGCTGGTTGAACTCGCGAACCAACACGGCAGACACCCTCTCTACTTTTAAGAGTAGGCTTCAAACTTTCCTTTTTGATAAAGCTTATAGTTAGAGCTGGATCAGGCTTGGACCAGGTCTTAGTTATGCTGCTATAGGCTTAGACTGACACACTGGGATCCTGTCTTTCCCTCTCTCTCCTCTCTCTGCCTGTCTCTCACTTTAACTCTTCCTGTCCCATTAAAGTTACTAACCATAGACCTTTCTGGAGTCCCTGAGCTCCCTTGTCTCGTAGGTTCCTCTGGATCTCTGCTGTAGATTCCTTTTTTGGGTCTGTTATTCATCCTTTCTTTCTTTCTTTCTTTTCTCCTTTCTTCTATACTTCTTTCCTTTTTCCTTTCATTCCTTCTTTCCTGCTGTCCTTTCTTTCTTTCTTTCATTCTTTACTTCTCTCTTTTCTTCTTCCTTTCTTTCTTTCTCTCATCCTTTCTGTCTCCTTTTCTTATCCTGTCCTTTCCTTCACCCTTCATTCTCCTCTTTTTCTTTCTTCTGGTCTCCCTCTCTTCTCTCTTTTCTTAGACCTTTCTGGAGTCCCTGAGCTCCCTTGTCCCGTAGGTTCCTCTGGATCTCTGCTGCTGTGGACGTGGTCCAGACTCCAGCTGCTACAGCTACTACTATCCGTCTCCCCACTATCATCTCTCTCTCTCTCTTCATCTCCCTCTATCCCTCTCTCCAACACGGTCTCAGCAGATGTGTGTCTAACATGAGTCTGGTCCTGCTGGAGGTTTCTGCCTGTTAAAGGAAGTTTGTCCTTGCCACTGTAACTTGCTAAATGCTGCAAAGTGCTCTGCTCATGGTGGATTAAGATGAGATCAGACTGAGTCCTGTCTGGAAGATGGGACTGGATCTGATCCGGTCTTGACGTTGGGTCTTTGTTAATAATAGAACATAGAGTCTGGTCTAGACCTGCTCTGTTTGGAAAGAGTCTGAGGATCCCATTTGTTGGGATTTGGTGCTTTTTAAAGATTGATTGGTTCCTTATTTTAAGAGGTCCATCTCTCTACTTCTCTTTCTTTTCTTTTCTTTCTCTGCAGCTTCAAACCCTCAACTCCCACTCCAGAGCACGAGGATCTCTCTGGAGTATTTCAGTTTTCGTACAGATGGAGGGAGGGAGGGGGTCACATGCTGCTGCACACCAGCCTGAAAGCAGCACGAACGTGTCTTTAAGTGCAGCAGTCAGTGATTTTAAAAAAGGACCCAGAAATGGTGATCATCATTAGCTTCACCTGCATATTAAACAGCTCTACTGTCAGAGAAGCCATTACCATTTAATAATACGACAGCTTAAAAATCCAGCGTAATGTTGTCTTTTAATTCTCTCTGCGGGTCTAATGCATATTTACGCTTGAATCTGATTTTTGCTGGAATAATTAGGAAAAGCAATTTACCCAGAGAGAGAGAGTCAAAGCTGAGAACACAGCTCAGTGCATTTAATCCAAATGTGACATGGCAGGTAAATGGAAGGAGCGCTGTAAACCAGAGCAGCCCAAAATACTGCAGTTTGTGCTTACAGTCAGTGCCTCCACGGCTCACACTCAGAGGTTTACTCCACAGTGAGCAGAACACTGACTTTACAATATTTATAGCATCTGACTCTTTCATTATGAACAGGGGGATAAAACAGGAGCGTCTGTGGGTATCTGTGGACGCAGCCTGTGTTCCTGTGGTCGACCTGAAACTCTCAGAGCTGCAGGTCTTAAATCATTTTGTGATTTAATTAGATGATACAAAAGATTATCTGTGACAGCATCTGATGAGAAAGGAAGACCAGGGACATCATGTTTAATGGGAGTTTGGACCCCAAAGAGCCTGCTTTAAAAAAGCTACAGGGTGGGGAAATCAACCAGACATCCTCCTTGACTGAAGTTCCTCCAGTGGCCACTAGAGGCTGTGTCAGTTCCCATAGACCTTCATGTTTACACGAAGAGGATCAGATCCAGTCCCCTCTTCCAGACAGGACTCAGTCTGATCTCATCTTAATCCACCATGAGCAGAGCACTTTGCAGCATTTAGCAAGTTACAGTGGCAAGGACAAACTTCCTTTAACAGGCAGAAACCTCCAGCAGGACCAGACTCATGTTAGACACACATCTGCTGAGACCGTGTTGGAGAGAGGGATAGAGGGAGATGAAGAGAGAGAGAGAGATGATAGTGGGGAGACGGATAGTAGTAGTTGTAGCAGCTGGAGTCTGGACCACGTCCACAGCAGCAGAGATCCAGAGGAACCTACGAGACAAGGGAGCTCAGGGACTCCAGAAAGGTCTAAGAAAAGAGAGAAGAGAGGGAGACCAGAAGAAAGAAAAAGAGGAGGATAAATGGTGAAGGAATGACAGAAGGAAAGGAGGGGAGGAGAAAAGGAGACAGAAAGGATGAGGAAACATGGAAAGTAGAAAGGAAAGAAAGGAGGAAGGAAAGAAAGAAAGAGAGAAAGAAGGAAGGAAGGAATGACAGAAAAAAGGGGAATGAAAGGAAAAGAAAGAAAGAAAGAAAAAAGGAAGAAGGAATGAAAGGAAAACGGAAAGAAAGGAAGAAAGGATGAATAACAGACCCCAAAAAAGGAATCTACAGCAGAGATCCAGAGGAACCTACGAGACAAGGGAGCTCAGGGACTCCAGAAAGGTCTATGGTTAGTAACTTTAATGGGACAGGGAGAGTTAAAGTGAGAGACAGGCAGAGAGAGGAGAGAGAGGGAAAGACAGGATCCCAGTGTGTCAGTCTAAGCCCATAGCAGCATAACTAAGACCTGGTCCAAGCCTGATCCAGCTCTAACTATAAGCTTTATCAAAAAGGAAAGTTTGAAGCCTACTCTTAAAAGTAGAGAGGGTGTCTGCCTCCCGGACCCTGACTGGTAGATGATTCCAAAGGAGAGGGGCTTGATACCTGAAGGCTCTACCTCCCATACTACTTTTAGAGACTTTAGGTACGATGAGCAGGATTTTATGAGGAGCCGGTGTAGAGGAGCTAACACGGGAGAGATGTTCTCTCTCTTCCTGGTTCTAGTCAGTACTCGAGCTGCATCGTTCTGGACCAGCTGAAGAGTCTTCAGAGACTTAAAGCTCTTCTTAAATCTGGAAATCTTACAAAAAGTACACAAAAAAAATCAATGGGTGAAGTCATAGCTGCAACATTTATTTACTATGAACCGTCCATGTTTCAGTTATGGGCTTGACTGACTCATGGCACCAGCAGTTATTTCACTTGAAGCAATGGTTGGAAGGTCCGCTGGAGAAATATGATACTTGTGTTGCAAACGGATGTTTGAACATGCATGGCTTTGATTGGTAAACGCCTTGTTTTTGTGTTTACTGTTGCAGAACAGAGGATGAGGTTAAAAAAGAAACATCCCTGAAACCTTGAGAAACATCCTTTAACCTGGTGTTACCTTGGGTGCCTTGGTCTTGTTGCTAATGTGAGTGTGGTCAGTAGAAGTTTTAAGTTAATAAAGCACAGTCTGTCTTGTAATTGCTTCTTGTTGTTGTTGCCTTTTGTTTGTTTGTCTCTCATGTGAGGCACTCAGAGATGCATGCTTGTGTGTGAAAGATGCCATATAAATAAATGAAGCTAAGTCGAGTAGCTTGTTAGTTTACTGATGTGAGACGTCATGCAAAAGCCATTACCGAGATGTATGTGCCAATTTAAAATGACTGGAGAAGCATGGATACATCGTTCTGCTTTTATTGGTTCGGTTCAGACAAAGCCCCTCCCTCCTCTCTGGAACACAGATGGGCTCATAAACAGGATATTAGGCTGAAGAAATGAGCTGAAACTGAATCACTCTATAGTCTCATTATGGTATCGGTAACCTGATTCATGCTGAATTAAACTGAAAGTGCATTTTCAATCACCGTTTAAACACAAATATAACGGTGATTAAAACACTCAAATATTTAAAATGTTTAAATGCACGGTCGGGTCGGGAAGGAGGATGTACCCATAACAAGAAGTACATCGAAGCAAAGCAGGCAGGCGGTCAAACATAACACACTGAAGATCAGGATAGCCTTTCAATTAGTGCATAAAGGAATAACAAAATACTATCATGTTTGATTCTATTTCAGGTTTTTAACTACGTCATCATCTGTTACTGGGGAGTCTCAGTTTCACTGTAAATAAGGAGTCACACAGAGGTTTCACTCTGGCTTACTTCAGTGATATGAGCCTCAAAGAGACACTTGTTTGTGATGTATTTCCAATCGTTGGGTCTTAAACTTGATGAAATAATATCATGATGCATATTTGTACAAGGCAGTTTCATCTGTTACTGGTGAGTCACAGTTTCACTGTAAATAGGGAGTTACACAGAGGCTTTACATAAGCTCTCTTCAGTGTTAGGAGCCTGAAAAAGAGCTATTTTTTTTAGATTTACTTTCAGTTAATGGGTCTTAAGCTTGATGAAATAATATCATGATGCATATTTGTACAAGGCAGTTTCATCTGTTACTGGGGAGTCTCAGTTTCACTGTAAATAAGGAGTCACACAGAGGTTTCACTCTGGCTTACTTCAGCAGTTTGAACCTGAAAAATAAACTGCATTTTTTTGTAATTTACTTGCAATCATTTGCAATCATTTGGTATAATTTCATGTGTTACTGGTGAGTCTCAGTTTCACTGTAAATAGGGAGTTACACAGAGGCTTTACATAGGCTCTCTTCAGTGTTTTGAGCCTGAAAAAGAACTATTTTTTTTAGATTTACTTTCAGTTAATGGGTCTTGAGTTTGATGAAATAACATCATAATGCATATTTGTACAAGGCAGTGTCATCTGTTACTGGGGAGTCTCAGTTTCACTGTAAATTGGGAGTCACACAGAGGTTTCACTCTGGCTTACTTCAGCGATATGAACCTGAAAGAGACACTTGTTTGTGATGTATTTCCAATTGTTGGGTCTTAAGCTTGATGAAATAACATCATGATGTATATTTGTACAAGGCAGTGTCGTCTGTTACTGGTGAGTCTCAGTTTCACTGTAAATAAGGAGTAACACAGAGGTTTCACTCTGGCTTACTTAAGCAGTATGAAGCTGAAAAATAAACAGATTTCTTTGTAATTTACTCACAATCACTGTGTATAATTTCATCTATTACTGGTGAGTCTCAGTTTCACTGTAAATAGTAAGTTACACAGAGGCTTTACATAGGCTCTCTTCAGTGTTATGAGCCTGAAAAATAAATACTTTTTTTAGATTTACTTTCAGTTAATGGGTCTTGAGTTTGCTGAAATAACATCATAATGCATATTTGTACTAGGCAGTGTCGTCTGTTACTGGGGAGTCTCAGTTTCACTGTAAATAGGGAGTCACACAGAGGCTCCAGGATGTCTTAGTTCAGTGGTATGAGCCTGAAAAATAAACTGATATTTTTGTAATTTACTGGCAATAACTTGGTATAATTTAATGTAATAATAATAAGAATAACAACATATCTTATTTATCACCCACTTTACATTTGGAACAAATCTCAAAGTGCTACAGGGCATAATAAAAGGGCAGAAAGAATAAAAACAGGGTTAAAAAACAAACAGTAAAATGCAGACACTTGTTAAAGACACTAGCTGAATAAGAACAAGTAAAAGCAGCAGGGAAGGTCAGATAAAAACTATGGATAAAACCAGGGAAATAAAAACTAGAGAAATGCCCTCTGATATAGAAACATTTTAGGTCCCTTTTTAAAAAATGTGTTACTGTTGAGTCTCATTTTCACTGTAAATAGTAAGTTACACAGAGGCTTTACATAGGCTCTCTTCAGTGTTATGGGCCTGAAAAAGAACAACTTTTTTTAGATTGACTTAAACTTAATGGGTCTTGAGTTTGATACAATAAAAACAGTATGATGCATATTTTTAGGGAGTAAAAATGCATTTTCTACTGTGCTGAGAAATGAAGCCATCCAGAAGTATGTTTGTGGATTGGTGGTCAGATCGATAATTGGTAACATATTACCGCTGATAGAAACCAGGATGTCATTACGGTGGTGTGCCTCTCTCCTGCTTTTGCTCTCCATACAGACTCTTCATGCATATACTAAAGCCTACTGATCCCTGAATGGTCAATACTACTTGTCTTCAAACGTACTACAGACTGAAACCAGAACCAAAACAGATACATTTGCATTCGTTCTGCAAATCCAGTTTGGCCTTGGTGTTATTTGGATTCAAACTCATCTTGTGTCTGAATTGCTTTCTTGTTCTTCTAAGTACAGAACATTCAGCATTTGCCGATTCCCATTATGTTCTTTGCATGACAAACCTTGACCTTCCTAGAAAAAGGTTTTCTCTGATTCTCTGAACTAACACAAGAGGGGCACGCCAGCTACACACGGCTCTCCTTTGTGCACAGGATTGTGGGTCAGAATAGCTAAAAAGCAAGCTGGCTCTCTCCCTGGAAGTGCTACCAGATGTATTGGCAGATTGTGGGTTTTTTGGCGAGCATATTTTGGGACATAAATCTTTTTCTGGCATAAAGACTGTAAACAGAGGGATTGGAAAGCAGCATTCTCCACCTTTGTTCCAGCAGCACCCTCTGGCACCCATCTTTGTGTGAAAGTGAATAAAGCGAGCTGTCCTGTCCTCGTCTCCAGTTAATTTCAGCTAAAAGCATTCACCCCGGCGTCCCAGGTGTGATCAGGTAGTGATTAGCTGTGTGAAATGAGACCCAGCAGGGCTCAGGGTTTAGAGCTGCAGACCAAATTGAGCAGGCTTCTCTTTGCTTTATGTAAGATGTGATATGTTATGTAACAGCACGGCTGCACCGCAGTGAAAATGACCATATTTATAAAAGTGACAGGCTGCGAGTGAACGCCTCTCCAGCTATGATGGCGTTCACGCACAGCAGAATTGGACTATCAGTATATCAGGCAGCTCCTTCAGTATCATGTCACATACCGCTCTCTGTATCCACACTCTAAATTATGCAGCATTGTTCTTTTGCAAGTTTAAACAGCTGTTACTGCTGTTGGAGACACAGAGAAAATCCAATAAAGCCACAGCTGTCGGAGGAGGCCGGGATCCCGCTCTGAGCCCTCTGGCCTGGTGGAGCTCTGTGTTTCAGCCGGGAACTTTTAATATCAATTCACAGGACTCAGGAGGGGCATTAGATTCAGCTTCATCCCCGTATTACCTTCCCTCTCATGCTCAGCCTGGAACATACCTGCCATCTGACAGAGGACAACTCCCATCCTCTGTGAAATGAGATGATACCTCATGAATAAATGATTCATGTGACATGACAACATAATGGCTTTACCTCCTGATTCCAGAGGAGGGGAGAGAAATCTGCTCCATTTTCATGAGCTACAGGACTCTTTGGCTGCTAAAGAAGATTGATTTGGTTTGGTTTGTATTTCAAAGACAGTTTCACATCCCAACAAAGTGGAAACGGGAGTCTCTGCCCCGATCAGTTAATGCTCTTACTTATTTCAGACTCTATTTCTTCCCCTTCTGTTGGACTTTTAGTGACAGAGCAAAACATCTTCTCAATTATTCCCCGGACTGACATGAGATGCAGTATTTTCCTGCTCCCCAGAGGATATTTAAAGGTGACATATCACGCTTTTTTCATCAACATATATTGGTCTAAGAGGTCCCCAAAACATGTCTTTAAAGTTTATGCTCAAAAAAACACTTTGAAATCAGATTCTGGTCTGCCTGAAAACCCTCTTCTTCAGCCCTCCTCAGAACGGTCTGTTTTCTCTCTGACCACGCCCCCTCAGGAAGTGGGTGTGGCCTCGGCTGTCCAGCACGTTGATCTAATGTTTACATGTTGGCTGAATATACACGGCTGCTCACAGACCCGCGTTACTTCAACCCTCTGAATCTGATCCAGAATCTGATCCTGACTGAGAGGCGCCTGCAGCAGGACCTTTCTGAACCATTGGTCACAGATTTAGTGTTTCTTGTTGTTTTATTTGTCAGCATGTCGACGCGTGTCTTGGTACACAGCTACCAACATGTAGCTATGTGGCTATGCTAACTAGCGCTAGCACTTTTCCATGATAAATAAAAATCATCCACTAGATCTTCAAATCTGCAGACGTGGGGAGTCAAAGCGACCTTTGTGTTTATTAAGACAGCCTACAACTAGCATGCCTCCCTCCTAAGCTCCTTGTTAGCACACATGTGTGCAGGGAATGAAAAACGGAGGAGGGGTTGAGTTGTATTTTATACAGTCTATGGGCTGAACAAGCTCCGAGCTCTGACTTCCTGTTACAGACCGGATGGCGTTGTGACGTATGAAAAACACTGAAAACTGAAACGGCTGGTTTCAGCACACATTTACAGAAAGGTGGAGAAATCAGAACAGGGGCAGAATGGAGTCTTTGACTTTTCAGGGGGTTTGTAGACAGGGACACAGATTTCAGGGAGAGAACCATTAAAAAGTCCATTTTGCATGATATGTCACCTTTAAATACAAGTTTGGTGGAACTCTGACCTTTTTTTTCCTAGCATCATCAGCTGCTCAAATTTTCTACTCAACTTCAGTTAATAACAGCAGAATTTTGACATAACATTCAAGTTATTCTGGTTATTCATGGTCCCCAGATGATGCTTCCTATTATTACTCATATCCAAAAGTCCTTAATCTTATATTTAAAGGACTATATTCTCCAACTTCCAAATAATAATCTTGGGGATTCATGATCCACAAAGGAAATATATTTTTGTCAGAGTATTATGATAGACACAAAACCTTTCCTTTATTGACATGAAATTCAGTATTGTCCTGCTCCCCAGAGGATATTTAGTTTGGTGGAACTCTGACCTTATTTTTCTAGCATCCGTCATCAGCCCAAAACAACTTCAGTTAATAACAGCAGAATTTGGCCATAGATTTGAAGTTATTCTGGATATTCATGGTCCCCAGATGATGTGTCCTAATATTACAAAAAGCCTTTTTAAGATTGCTCTATTCATCATCCGAGGAAGTTTGACCTTATATTTAAGATGCTTCTGTCCTGAAGAACTACAATTAATGGTGATTCATGGTCCACAGAGGAAGTTTATTTTAAAGTTTTATCAAATATCGCGATAGACTCAAAACTTCTCCTTTAATTGTCCACAGTGACTCTCCTTTTATTTGGTGGAGCTTGAATACTTTTTTTTTTTAACTCATAGTTCCCAGAGGATAATTCTTGAAATGAGTTTTATTCATCCTCTTAAATAAAATAACATTTTTATACTTTTTTTTTTACCTAACTTGTAGAGCTGCCATCGATTCATTCTACTTTTATGTGTTTCATTAAGAGAAAATAGCATACTGCAAGAGTCCCTGCTCCCCAGAGGATGCACCATAACATTTTTTAACATCAGCTCAGCACACATGATATATTTTGTTTAAATAAGACAGTCTGACTAGTGTGGAGCACGAACGCACCGTGTGGACATTATGATAAACATGCAAAGGGGAAAGGCAGGTGAGCTCGGTCCTGACAATGAAGCTCTAATGAGCTAATTAAAGGCCGGAGAGAGTCAGCAGATGGAGATGATTTGGGAAGGTGAACAGGTAAATAGGTGGAGTGAGAGTCCAGAAACCATGATTGGTGGGAGACCCCGAGGCCATCTGGTGGACAGGTGGAGACAGGAGACTCAGAGGTACGACTGTGAGCCTGGGGAAAGCGGACATGAGGCTCAACAGGTAGATTTAAGGTGTAGTTAGTAGAGGATGTCAGTTTTACAGCATCTAAAGCAGAAAGTTGAATAATAAGTCGGAAACTTTTCCTCCCCTGATGTTTCCTAAGTGTGTGAGCTTAGACTGATCACTGATCCGATAGCAGCTCTCTTTCTTTTCCTTTAATCCTCTTTGTTTGGGAATGATTATCATCAGTCTTCATCTCCATGCCGACAGGAGGCGGAGAATACAAATCAGATCCCAACATCAAGGGAGGGAGTTAATGGACCAACATTTGTTGTTTCAGAAGGTGTTTGAAATAGCTTTGTTTCAATGGATCAAGGTGAGAGTGACAGGTACGCCATCATATTCATCCTGGTAATATCTGTAACACTCATTGCACTGATTTACAAACAGCACACAGCATCTACTGCAGTGTGTGTGTGTGTGTGTGTGTGTGTGTGTGTGTGTTCTCTTTGTTTACTGTGTCTGCTTTCAGTCTTTACAGTGAGAGAGGATGTTTAATGAAGACACAGAGTCAGAGGATCCTGTCTCTAGTGGTTCAATCATAAAACACAAACACATGCTGAAACCTGAGGACCATCCACTGTGACGTCTGATATGTATGTAGTGTTTTTATTTTTGCGTGTTTTGCAGGGTGTTACATTTGTCACGCTTCCTTTATGCATCCTTGCATCCTCTCTCCTCGACTAACACAGAAACACTTCTCAGTCTGCCATGATGATGCATTCGGAGAGCTTTCTAGAAGAGCTCAGTGATGACACACAGGTGGAAGTCTTAACGCCAATGATGTGACAATGTGATCTAGACTAGAATTTAAAATCCTACTTCTGACCTACAGAGCTCTTAATGATCAGACACCTTCAGATCTTAGAGAGCTCATAGTTCCCTATTACCCCCTCTAGAACTCTACGCTCCCAACATGCAGGCCTGCTCATCGTACCTACAGTCTCTAAAAGTAGTATGGGAGGTAGAACCTTCAGGTATCAGGCCCCTCTCCTTTGGAATCATCTACCAGTCAGGGTCCGGGAGGCAGACACCCTCTCTACTTTTAAGAGTAGGCTTCAAACTTTCCTTTTTGATAAAGCTTATAGTTAGAGCTGGATCAGGCTTGGACCAGGTCTTAGTTATGCTGCTATAGGCTTAGACTGACACACTGGGATCCTGTCTTTCCCTCTCTCTCCTCTCTCTGCCTGTCTCTCACTTTAACTCTTCCTGTCCCATTAAAGTTACTAACCATAGACCTTTCTGGAGTCCCTGAGCTCCCTTGTCTCGTAGGTTCCTCTGGATCTCTGCTGTAGATTCTTTTTTGGGGTCTGTTATTCATCCTTTCTTTCTTTCTTTCTTTCTTTCTTTCTTTACATCTTTTATTCCTTTTTCCTTCTATTCCTTTCTGTCTCCTTTTCTCATCCCGTCCTTTCCTTCTGTCTTTCCTTCCCCATTTATTCTCCTCTTTTTCTTTCTTCTGGTCTCCCTCTCTTCTCTCTTTTCTTAGTCCTTTCTGGAGTCCCTGAGCTCCCTTGTCTCGTAGGTTCCTCTGGATCTCTGCTGTAGATTCCTTTTTGGGGTCTGTTATTCATCCTTTCTTTCTTTCTTTCTTTCTTTCTTTCTTTCTTTCTTTCTCTTTCTTTACATCTTTTATTCCTTTTTCCTTCTATTCCTTTCTGTCTCCTTTTCTCATCCCGTCCTTTCCTTCTTTCTTTCCTTCACCATTTATTCTCCTCTTTTTCTTTCTTCTGGTCTCCCTCTCTTCTCTCATTTCTTAGACCTTTCTGGAGTCCCTGAGCTCCCTTGTCTCGTAGGTTCCTCTGGATCTCTGCTGCTGTGGACGTGCCAGACTCCAGCTGCTACAACTACTACTATCCGTCTCCCCACTATCATCTCTCTCTCTCTCTCTTCATCTCCCTCTATCCCTCTCTCCAACACGGTCTCAGCAGATGTGTGTCTAACATGAGTCTGGTCCTGCTGGAGGTTTCTGCCTGTTAAAGGAAGTTTGTCCTTGCCACTGTAACTTGCTAAATGCTGCATTGTCTAGACCATCGGTGCAAAAACGACCTCTAAATATCAATGCACTGTAATGCACTTTAAGATCACAACCACTGTTATGTGTAAATACTTAAAATTCATGCTGCAGAATGAGGTCATTGCTGAATTTGAATCATTGTGTTGGATGCAAGCTAACCTCTCAGACTAATACTTAGCAATCAACAGATTTAGGTAGACCAGGATCTCCTGGGATCTGCATGGTTTGGTGGCTTCAAGAAGAGAAATGCTACGACTTTTATGGTGTCAAATAAAGATCTTACCCTCCAACAAAACTATCTCTCTCTGCAGGGATCCTTTCTGTCATGTTGTCCGAGTCCTGTCTGTAAGATGGGACTGGATCTGATCGAGTCTTGATGTTGGGTCTTTGTTAATAATAGAACACAGAGTCCGGTCTAGACCTGCTCTGTTTGGAAAGAGTCTGAGGAGAAGTTTGTTGTGATTTGGTGCTTTATAAATAAAGATTGATTGGTTGTTGTAGCCGATATAAAGTTCCACTGTTATGCCGACGACATCCAGCTTTACATTTCAACCACATCCATCACCGCTGCTTCCCACACCACCCTCACAAACTGCCTCACTGAAATAAACTCCTGGATGCAAACAAACTTTCTCAAACTCAACTGTAATAAATCCGAAATTCTTATCATAGGCCCAAAATCCCTCACTTCCACCTGCCCAGACTTCTCCCTCACTATTGATAAATCCACTGTTTCAGCATCCACCCACATCCGTAACCTTGGTATCATTTTTGATCAGTCACTTAACTTTCAACAACACATTAACAATATTTCAAAAACTGCTTTCTTCCACCTCAAAAACATCCTTTCCTTCACATTTCCTTCACAGCAGCTGAAACTCTCATCCACGCCTTCATCACCTCAAGACTCGATCACTGCAATAGCATCCTCTACGGTACACCCAACACCCTCCTCAACAAATTACAATACATACAAAACTCAGCTGCACGCCTCCTCACTCATACCCGCTCCAGAGACCACATCACCCCAGTCCTCCAGAACCTCCATTGGCTTCCCATCCCCTTCAGAATACAGTACAAGATCCTCCTCATCACCTATAAAGCCCTCCATAACCTAGCTCCCTCCTACCTCACCGACCTTCTACAGCCATATAATCCCTCCCGCAACCTCTGCTCCACCAACGCCAACCTCCTCACCCCTCTCACCAAACCCAAGCACCGAACCTGGGGGGACAGGGCCTTCTCTGTCGCTGCCCCCACCCTCTGGAACTCTCTCCCCCAACACCTCAGATTCTCTCCCTCACTCACCAAATTCAAATCCGGACTCAAAACACACCTATGCTATACCAAAGGCTTTTAAACTATAATTGATTGATTCTTGTTTTTGTTTTATTTTGCTGCCTTGCTTTTCTTGCTTTTTTTGCACTGTTTTCCTTTTGCTTTCCTATTGTATAATTGTATTTTCCTGTAAAGCGCTTGGAGAACCTTTTAAAGCGCTTTTATAAATAAAATGTATTATTATTATTATTATTATTATTATAGTTCACAGACAGAGCGGTGAGGATCCGGTTATTTCACACAGCTTCATAAACTCTCTTCCTCTCCTCTCAGACGTTCGCTCTGATTCACAAATGAAGATAAAACTTCTTCAACTTCCTCAGCTTTGTTTGACACTAAATGAAAGTTCTTCCCATTAGTGGAACGTTTGTCTAATCATGGAGAAATCTTTGAACAGGTGGTCTCTCTTTGTTTCAGACTCACGCTGACCTTTGTGAGTTTGTGTCTCTGGATGTGTTGGACTCTGTGCGTTTGTTCCTCTCGGCGCAGACCTCATTAAATCAGCCGGACGCCATCAGTCTGTTGTTTTACATTTAAATGTGTAATTTAACCTTTGGGCTGTTATTATTAATGAGGAACCTGCTGCAGAGAAGTACGGGCTTGTTTCTGACTCAAAGTGAGGGCTGGGTGTTTAATGATGTTTCATGAAGGTGACTCGGTTTCTGTAAAATGAGCTTCCATTTGTCTTTTTGGGTTGTGCAGAGAAATTAAATGTTGCCCTAAATTTTCTCCCCTCCTCGCTCTCTCTATAAAGAAAGTGTGTATATATATATTTATATTTATATTTATATATAAAAAGAGAACCTGGATTTAATTATGTGGCTTGTTAAAAGGTGACAGCTGCGTGGGAAATCTCCACGCTCCAGGTTAAAAATGAAACATCCAGATATTTATGGGTTTATAAACATGAAATTATGCAGCACTTGAAGCTCCTTCTTAATACAGTGTTTAATAAAAAGCTTGATGTCTGCTGTGCCGTAAAGGTCAAGGAGCTGCATGCAAATTATAACCTATAAGAATCCTTAAATACTCAAAGGGCAGGTCCGTGTCTGTGTGTTTGAGTTTCAAAAGAAAGTTCTCTACATTTAAATCTCAGGATTCGATGATATTCACAACATTTAATTTACAACAAAACCAAAAACTGATATTTGAACGTTTCCTTTTTGTTGTTTTTTATGTTGTGCAATGATGACTTTTCAGGTGACTTCAAGACTCTTTGTGTTAAAACTTGAGGACTTTTCTCCTCATCTCAGAGTACTTGCAGCTCATGTTTTGCAGGATGCAATCATGTTATCCGCCATGTTTGAATGTGTAAGGTAAGGTAAGATAAGGTAAGATAAGATAAGATAAGATACTTGGCAGGACTGACCCCGTCTGCTGAAAACTGTATCCTAGCTCACGTGCTGTTTCCCCCTGGAGTTTCACATTGAGTTTGGACCAGCATGTAAATGGTCTGGTTATCTCTTCATTTCTCCTTTTAAGAAATGTTGCAAAGCTAAGGCCCGTTGTGTGCAAAGTTGAGCTTGAGATGATTGTTCATGCTTTTGTTTCATCTCGTTTAGATTACTGTAATTTTTGTTCAGTTGTCTCAGCAGCACGTCTTTGAACCGCCTACAAGTGGTCCAAAAACGCTGCAGCTAAGCTCCTCACAGAATCCTCCAGAAGGTCCCATGTCACACCCATACTTAATAATAATAATAATAATAATAATAATACATTTTATTTATAAGAGCGCTTTAAAAGGTTCTCCAAGCGCTTTACAGTAAAATACAATTATACAATAGGAAAGCAAAAGGAAAACAGTGCAAAAAAAGCAAAGAAAAGCAAGGCAGCAAAATAAAACAAAACAAGAAAAAAATCAATCAATTCTAGTTTAAAAGCCTTTGTAAAAAGGTGTGTTTTGAGTCCGGATTTGAATTTGGTGAGTGAGGGAGAGAATCTGAGGTGTTGGGGGAGAGAGTTCCAGAGGGTGGGGGCAGCGACAGAGAAGGCCCTGTCCCCCCAGGTTCGGTGCTTGGGTTTGGTGAGAGGGGTGAGGAGGTTGGCGTTGGTGGAGCGGAGGTTGCGGGAGGGATTATATGGCTGCAGAAGGTCGGTGAGGTAGGAGGGAGCGAGGTTATGGAGGGCTTTATAGGTGATGAGTAGGATCTTGTACTGTATTCTGAAGGGGATGGGAAGCCAATGGAGGTTCTGGAGGACTGGGGTGATGTGGTCTCTGGAGCGGGTATGAATGAGGAGGCGTGCAGCTGAGTTTTGTATGTATTGTAATTTGTTGAGGAGGGTGTTGGGTGAACCGTAGAGGATGCTATTGCAGTAATCGAGTCTTGAGGTGATGAAGGCGTGGATGAGAGTTTCAGCTGCTGTGAAGGAAAGGGAGGGGCGGAGACGGGCGATGTTTTTGAGGTGGAAGAAAGCCGTTTTTGAAATATTGTTAATGTGTTGTTGAAAGTTAAGTGACTGATCAAAAATGATACCAAGGTTACGGATGTGGGTGGATGCTGAAACAGTGGATTTATCAATAGTGAGAGAGAAGTCTGGGCAGGTGGAAGTGAGGGATTTTGGGCCTATGATGAGAATTTCGGATTTATTACAATTGAGTTTGAGAAAGTTTGAGGTCTTTGCATTGGCTCCCCATTAAGTTCTGAATCCAGTTTAAAACTCTTGTGACGGTGTATAAAGCAGCACCTGGTCAGGCTCCAGCATATATCTATTGTTATTCCGACAAATTAATACTGTGCATACTTATGATCCAGCATTTATGAACTATGCCAGATCCATGCAGTTAGCTGGCTAACCTGAGCATTCTTGCCTTCTAACATTCCCACTGCAAAATATTATCTGAATGCAAAAGTGAGTTGGATGCCGACAAATTACTTCAAACAGCTCTTCAGAAACAGATGGGTAACATCACGGATCCTACGTCCATATTTCATACAGTCTATGAGATGACCTCACTGGTGCATCGCTGCCTTGATCTGATTGGTTGCAGGTCTGTCTAATTGCTTCTCTGATTCACCTCCACCCTTCCCCAGATAATTCCATCGACTTCCTGGTGGCGGTCTGTGCGATCTCGTCAGTTATTTTCCCTGTGTGGTTGTAATCTGTTTTCTCTTCAAGCAAATACTTGTTGTCTTTCCAAACTGTCATCATGTCAGTAAAAACAAAGGAACCTGCAGAGACTCAAACAGACGTGTTTGATATTCAGTGAAGCATATTGTGCAGAGAAACAGGAAAGGACAGTTAATGTCGAGTCTCCAGTAAAAGTAAATCAATCTTGAGCTTCTGTCACAAACCTGCAGAGAGAAACCTTTGACTTCCTGAAATCAAACAGAATAAAGGATCCCAGCCTCATTATAACGCTGCAGCCTGAGCCCTGCACTCAGACACAGAGCTTCACTGAAGAGGGGATTCAAACACAGCGCTCACGCCTCAGATAGAAACCCCTTCATTTGTCCTTTTCCTGTTTGATAACACAAGCTGAGCTCGTGATAAACACCACACACGCTGAGCTGCGTCTCGATCCCCTCGTGTACACTCAGAGGTTTAATTATCCAGGTAATTGTGTAATTTTCCCTCCAGGATTGATAAGTTCATTACATGCTCAATTACACTTTCAGAAAAGACAGCAGTGAAGACTGAATCATGATGAATGTGAAAGTCTGAGGTCGGCATATTTCACTGTTGAGAAATCAATGTACAATCAAGTCTTTACCAAACTGCTGATCCAAAGTTACATCAAAAAACACAAACCAGATCCTCTCTGAATCTGAGGAAGTGTTTCTGCTTTCATCCAGAGACAGCAACACTCCAGAAAATAATACAATGGTAATATTAATTCAAGAATATCTTCAGTTAGCTCACAACAGTCACTTTTTTATCAGTCTTTCCTGATTTTATCTGATATTTATTTATTTTTTACTCTCTCTTAAATGTTTTAAAAATATATTTTAAAGGGAGTGTAATTCCTTTATAGTTATTTTAAAATAATTTTATGTCTTTTTAAAAGATTTTCTATTTTAGGATCTTGTCTCATGTGATTTTATGACATGATTGTTTTATTTTGCTGCCCATGTAAAGCAATTTAACCTGTTTTTAAAAAAGTACTCTAAAATAAAAAAGTTATTATTATTATCATTACTTTTAATTTTTTTATTATTGTTATTGTTAAAGGGGACATATCACGCTTTTTTCATCAATATATATTGGTCTAAGAGGTCCCCAAAACATGTCTTTAAAGTTTAAGCTCAAAAAAACACTTTGAAATCAGATTTTGGTCTGCCTGAAAAGTCCTCTTCTTCATTCCTCATCAGAACACTCTGTTTTCTCTCTGACCACGCCCCCTCAGGAAGTGGATGTGCCTCGGCTCTCCAGCACGTTGATCTAATGTTTACATGTTGGCTGAATATACACGGCTGCTCAGAGACCCGCGTTACTTCAACCCTCTGAATCTGATCCAGAATCTGATCCTGACGGAGAGGCGCCTGCAGCAGGACCTTTCTGAACCATTGGTCACAGATTTAGTGTTTCTTGTTGTTTTATTTATCAGTATGTCGACGTGTGTCTTGGTACACAGCTACCAACATGTAGCTATGTGGCTATGCTAACTAGCGCTAGCACTTATCCATGATAAATAAAAATCATCCACTAGATCTTCAAATCTGCAGACGTGGGGAGTCAAACCGACCTCTACCAGAAAGGCAGCAGGACCTTTTATGAAGGATTGGTCCTAGATTCTGTGTTTCTTGTTGTTTTATTTGTCAGTATGTCGACGTGTGTCTTGGTACACAGCTACAGCTACAGCTATGAACATATAGCTATGTGGCTATGCTAATTAGCGCTAGCACTTATCCATGACAAATAAAAATCATCCACTAGATCTTCAAATCTGCAGACGTGGGGAGTAAAACCGACCTCTGTGTTTATTAAGACAGCCTACAACTAGCATGCCTCCCTCCTAAGCTCCTTGTTAGCACACATGTGTGCAGGGAATGAAAAACGGAGGAGGGGTTGAGTTGTATTTTATACAGTCTATGGGCTGAACAAGCTCCGAGCTCTGACTTCCTGTTACAGACCGGATGGCGTTGTGACGTATGAAAAACACTGAAAACTGAAACGGCTGGTTTCAGCACACATTTACAGAAAGGTGGAGAAATCAGAACAGGGGCAGAATGGATTCTTTTCATTCTCGGGGGGTTTGTAGACATGCCAGGGACACAGATTTCAGGTAGAGAACCATTAAAAAGTAAATTTTGCATGATATGTCACCTTTAATATAACTAATATAATTACTATGTATTATTATTACTATTATCAGTACTTTAATGATAATTCAGATTATGCATTATTCTTATTATTTCTATTCTTATTATTAATTTGTATTGATTATTTATGTATTATTATAATAATAATAATTATGATTATTACTCACGGTATTGATGCTTCTCGTTCAGACGGTCCTCCTCTTCTCCCTCCTCATTCTCTCCGTCGTCCTCCATGACGGTCATCAGTGTGTCTTCAGCCCTCAGCCGCCTGTAATTGTTATTGAAAGGGACACGATCAATAATCAAGTGTTGGCTTTAACACAAAGATTCTACAGTTTTAAGTTACCTTGAGAGAAAACGCTTGAGATGCTTGTTTGGATTACACCTTTTATTCATCCAACTGTGCAATATTCTGCTGCTGCTCTCTCTGTTTTTAAATTAAAGAGCTAGAACTTTTTAATCTAGCTTTTAATTTGGAGATCTATATTTAATTTTTGTAACAATACATTTTATTTTTTCCCTTAGGTGTGTTCCTTCATTAAACATTTTCTTACTGTCTTAATTGTATTTTGTTTTAAATAATTTAATCATCTTTCTTGTCTTAGTCTTTTCCTCTTTATTGATCGCTGTAACTTTGTCTGTTAATTGGACCCTGTGCTCGTATGCATTAAAGGTTCAAGACAAGTAAAGCTGGAATGGATTGGATTATTTGATGCACTTGATCATATTCCTTCATTTTTTCTACTTCTCTCTATAAGTCATATATTTACATATTTCTTTCTCATATTTCTCCATTAACCTGCCTCATCTAGTTTACTGTTTTTATCTGCTTTTTCTTTTTTCTGCATTTTTGTTGTAAGGCACTTTGTGACTTTGTTTCCATATAAATCAATTACTTGAATAATAATAATAATAATAATAATAATAATAATAATAATAATAATAATAATAACAAACAGTGCTGGAAAAATGCTATATAAATCAAGTTTATTATTATTATTAATAAAATAAAATACACTATTTAAAGAGCACTTTTCTTAACAAAGTAACATTTTTAACCAAAAATATAAAAGCAGATAAAAACAGTAACCTATTATAGACTAACACACAACCCAAAAAAAAAGTCATTTATAATAAAAATAAGAGATATATAAAGAGCAGAAGTAAAAACTAACAAATATGATCATGTGTGTTAAATAATCCAATCTAATCCAGCTCTACTGGTATTTTACCTTTCATGCATACAAGCATAAATAATAATAATAATAATAATAATAATAATAATAATAATAATAATAATAATAATAGATAGATAGATATGTACTGTACAAAACCTAGGTTTGTTTAATCCTAATTATCTTTAACCACTAACACCTGTAGAGGGATCAAGCAGCCAGCAGGTGTGCACCTGTCAGTCAGCTCCACCTGTCAGTCTTATTTAAGGTGTAAACTTATAAAATAGAAGCAGACAGATTTATAATCCCCACAGATTAAAGAGGACTGACCTGTTTCACCTTCTCAGGGAGTTTCTGGAAGTTTCTCCTGTTTGTGGATTTATCAGTTTCACTCAGAGAGGATGGAGATCAGCTTTCACCTTCATGTTGTCCTGAGAGCCACACGGTGAGTCAGAGTTCACTCTTTAACAGCTTCATTAACTCTAACAGTGAGTAACTGATTTATATGTTTTATTTTAGTGTTTAAATATTAAATAATAAGGTGTTTTATCTGATGGTTTCCGGTTCTCCTGCTCTGATTATTCACCATGACGTGACGTCAGATAACGGCTAGCTAAACTTAACCGAAGTTAACGTTAGCTTACTTTAAAACACGAATTTATTTACTTTAAAGCCTTTTTATGAGCTTAAATATTAGAAAACGAGGATATAACACTCTCCACTAAACAATTCAACACAAGAAGTGGAGTGGAGTGAAGAATTCAGGGTTTAAAGGTCAGCGGAAGTGTCGACGATCAACCGTTAGCTTGATTAAGAGCGCTAGCTGACTCGGAGAGGTTCGGGCAGACTCGGAGCTGTTCGGGTTAAATCGGAACTGTTCGGGCAGACTCGGCGCTGTTCGGGTTAAATCGGAGCTGTTCGTGCTGACTCGTTTTTGGTCTGTTTTTTAGAGTTTTATCAGAATCAGCTTTATTGGCAAACACACAAGGAATTTGTCTGTGGTAAAATGTGCTCTCTTTGTACAAAGGCATAAGAATAAGACCTAAAAATAAAAAATATAAATATAAATATAATAACATCAACTATAAACACAAAAGAATAACAAATAGGCATCACTAATATGATAATAGTGCAGTGGTGAGTAGTGCAAAGATGCTGACATGAATGTGAGGTAGTTTTATAATAAAAAAGTATATGTAGGTGATAGTTAAATAATAAAATAAATTAAAATATGTGAATTCTGCTTGGAGAATTGTTACATTATAGTGACAACATGCAGATAAATGAACTGTTTGTAAGGAAAATAACACATGACGTTCACTAAAATAATTAATAGGATTAATTTCATTCTATATAAAATAATTGCATGTATATAAGCCATCTGTGAAAGGGATTAACAGTCTATTATTTTACTAAACGTGGAGAGGCATCCTTCAGTTTTTATGCACCAAATATCTGGAACAAATTACCAGAGAACTGCAAGTCTGCTGTAACTCTCAGCTCCTTTAAATCAAAGCTGAAGACTTTTCTGTTTGCTGCTGCTTTTAATTAAATCAAATACTTAATTAATTATTTATTTATTTATTTCTTAAACTGTAACTTTTTATTCTTGACAATTTGATATGTTTTTACGATTTTTAATGATTATTTTTAATTTCATTTAAATGTTTTTTTAATGTTCAGCTGATTTTTAACTGTATTGATCATTTTATGTAAAGCACTTTGAATTGCCTTGTAGCTGAAAAGCGCTTTATAAATAAATTTGCCTTGCCTTGCCTTACTTTAAGGTCTGGGTGCAAAGATGAGATGTACTTCCTGATACTGATAAATAATTACCTGGGATTTTATATATATTTTTTATACAAATAGTTAGGCTCAGTGCTGCAAATATATCACTGTATATGATTCATTTTGTCATCAATAAGTTGTGTAGTGGTATAAATGTCAGGGGTGAGATCTAAAGGTGCCAGAAAATACTCATAAAAAGTTTATTTTTTCATTCAGTTTTGAAAACACACACTTCAGTTTCAGCTATCATTTAAAAAGCCATGTTTTTAACAATCCAGTCTCTGTAACACCTTACTCTGCAGCTTCATTATTGAACTTTCTGTGTGCATGTTGGCCTTTTTGTCTGGACATTTTCTGATCATCATTCCTTCAGAAACACCTTCCTCTTGTTGTCACACTTTAGAGAGCTAAGTTGATGTGTTTTTTAACATTTATAATTTCACCCTCAGAAATTCCTTCAGGACGATCAGCGCGGTGATAACCACGAGGGGAAGAGGAGCCTGTCTGACATCATTTCACTGGAGATAGAGAGTCAGTCCGAGCACATCTTTGGCCTCATTAAACCGGTAATCTGTAAAAGTCAGAGCACATTTATCACACTTATCAAACTACTAAAACAGACTCAATCCAGTCTCAGTGAAAATGGACTCATTAGCGGGTCTGTGGGGGTCGTAGGTGGGTGTAATTGTGCTCGTTGATAAAGTGGCTGAGACAGAGATTTCCCTGTTCGGCTATTCTTCATTTCAGACTGAGTTTATCGCTGAGTGCCGGGACAGTCAGCTGTACTTCTTCAACTTTTCTTCCCTTCCTTTGGGTTAAAGTAAAATAAAAAAACCTGGTGCATCTCTAGTTTCCTGTTTAGAGACGATATCTGAAAGACCAAGTCAAACATCTGCAAGAAATCAATATTTCAAACACCAAAAAGTGTATTTACAACTAGTAAATACTGCTTACAGTAATCTTTGGTCACCCTTATTTTCTTTGTCCTGGCTGAAAACGAAAGGTCTTCAGACTCAGAGTTAGAGCCAGGGCGTAAAATTAACTTTTTACCTCATCTGCCAACGGCTAGTGACCTCCAAAAATGTACAGAATAAAAAAAATCCTGCCTTATTTGATTTAAAATAATTACCATACCTTTTTATTATGAAATCCAACTTAAGCATCACTTAAAGAATACAGTTCTGTACAGATAAACTTAGATTATTGCTATTTTATTAGGTTATACTTCATTTCAAGGTGACTGCTGCATCATCATGTATTAGAAATATTCAGAAGTGCAACCTCTTACATTGACTGAGTGAGGTCTGTCTCACAGCTTTAACAGGAACGTCTTTAACTTGATCGTCTCCTCTTTGTTTGTCCTTTTGTTTGTGGCGGCTTCACGCCGGGAATGTGTCGCCACATCTTTCAACAACTGTGCTTCCTGCCGTGCTTCTTCAAGCAAAGGGAACGAATGGGACTCCAGTAGCTGACGTCACGCCGTTCCAGACGTACCAAATCACAGCACAAGTACAGCGCGCCTCAAGGTTCAAAATAGCCTGACGTCAGAAATGGGCGAAAGTATGAAAACAAAACCTCACATGCAATATAACATTTTCCATCAGCCACTGGCCGGTGTGTGTTTTTGTTTTAAGATAAGATAAGATCAGATCCTCCTTTATTCGTCCCACAACGGGGAAATTCATGGAGTTCCAGCAGCAAACAAGAAGGTGTACAGAACAAGAATTTAACAAGAATATATATAGGAAAGAAATGTTCATCAGAGACGACAGCTTGGTCATAATCCTCCTGTCAGCCACCACCTCCACAGGGTCCAGGACTGAGCTGGTCTTCTTCACCAGTTAGTTCAGTCTGGCTCTCCTGTATCCTGTCCGCCCACCGCAGGTGAAATCCTTCACATGTGGCGTTGGTGTCCGGTGTTAGCTCTGTTAGCATGATGCTACTCTGGTGCTGGGTTAGCTGGTCCACCTTATCGTAGATAGATCTTACAGTCCCCATAACGATGGGTGGAAGGACAGGTCCATGTGGTCTTTTCTTAGCTTGCACCTCAGTACCAGCACGTCGTCCTCGCCTCCTTCTCCTCAGCTCACACACTTCACACGCCAAACTAATTTTTTACCCGCCATTGGCGCTTGGCAGGTGTTCATTTTACGCCCTGGTTAGAGCTCTTATAAACTCTCTGAAAGCTTTATTTATTTTTATAGCGGTGAAGCTTAAACTGCAGCCGGTCTCTGTGTTATTGAATATCTATAAAAGTGCAGGATGAGGAGAAGCGGGGTGGTGGATGGGATACCTGAGGGACCTGATGGACCTGCAGAATTGGGGTCTCCTCTGTTGTTGATGTTGTACTTCCCTTGCATCATTTGCAGCATCGTGCAGGTTGAATAGAAAACATAAATGAGCACGGCTTTCAAATCTTCCATAGCCATGTTAATGGAGGACAGACTGCAGACTGCTTGGAGGACTCGCCCTCCAAATATTAAAGCCGAGGCGGTAAGACGTTTAAACGATGACACATCTCTCTTTGTGACCGGTACAGCTTGATGGCGGCCGAACAATGGACACATTCATTAGATACGTGACGTGTACTCAGTCAGAAACACTGCGGCGTCCTCTTCATTTCAGACTCAGTGATTGATTTCATTTGTACAAATGCTGATTTATTTTGTATGCCTGATAACTCTCGTCTCTCTTCAGACTCGTCAGATGTGACAGATGCTGTGGTGTCAGAGTTGTAGAGATGAGTTTGGTTTGCAGATGACGGCTCGTGCTCTCTCCTGGTTGTACACTAGTTTGCCGTCTCTGGAATAATCGTATAAATAAAGGACGTTGGGGTTAAAAGACTCGGAGGCAGAGTGAGCGGTGTCAGCCTCAGCACACAGTCTGCAGACACAGACGCTCAGCTCTGTGTTTACGCTCTCTGCAGAGGTCAGTGTGGTCTGAGCTCCTGACTCTGAGTGTGCAAATATGACCTGCATGAATTATTGTTTACTTAATCCATACAGTGTGTGTGAGCTGTAGATGATGTGCATCTGCAGGTTTATAGGATCAGGTGAGTCTGTCTGGTGGGAGCTGAAGTGTGAGATGTCACGTCTTCACATGAGAGCTGTTTAGATAAAGAATCCTTGTTACATTTGCAGAGTCACAACTTTTTTAATGAGGTTATAACATGTTTAAAGAAGTAGATTATTTCCTGTGAACATCAGTTTCTCTCAGATAAAGCAGGAGATGTTTTCCTTCTGATCATGAGTGTTTCATGACCTCTGATTTGGACACGCCGTGGTACAAATGTCCGTTTGCAGCTCAGAGTCAGTCAAGATCAAATGAATCTGTGACTTTTCAGATGTGAAAGTTTTACATCTTAATATTTTTTATCCATTAATGAAAAGGAAAACATCAACTGGGAACAAAGACTGAAGGGAAATAAGATTTCTAATAAGAGCAGTACAAATGACAAACAGCGAGACATGAAAATCACAATAGCTTGGTTTAAAGGAAAACAGAAAACAAAGGAAATGGGTAAAATATTAAAAGACTGGAACATAAAAAAGGAAGATGGTGATCAAAAAAAAAATACTTACAAATATAATAAAATTAAAACAGTAAAATAAATGAAGGTAGAAAGCAAAATTTAAAACCAGTGGAAGTTAAAGAAACATCTGATTAAAAACTATTAATTAATAAATAAGAAAAATAAATGTTAATTAGCTTTTTACTGTTGTTTGAAAACAACAGTATTTGAATATCAGCAGCAGTATCAGCTTTATAACAATAATAATAATAATAAACTTTATTAATATTTCATTTTTCAAAACAGGGTTACAAAGTGTTTTACAAAAAAGAAACTAAAAGACAATAAATGTGAGGAATAAAAATAAAAGGAAATAAAACAATGTTGGAAGAATAAAAACAACAAAAGATAAAATATTAAAACAATAGAAAATCAGAAATATCAAATTAAAAAAATATATAAAATAAAATTATATTATTATCATAGCTTTAAGATTAAAGTCTTTAAATCCTTAAAAAAAAAACTCCTGTAAATATTAAATAAAAACCGACTTTCCTGAAAAGATGCTTCATGTATTTATCTTAAATTCAAAGACAGGTTTTTTTTTTTTTCTCACTGTAAAATGAAGAATAGTGAAAAATCGTCACACGTCTGAATTCCTCCTCTTGGGCTGTAGAAGTATTTATCATTTTAAACCAAATTAATATTGTGTTTCATTTAAACATCAAAAGCTTTAAATAATTTAAATTTCACAAGAAAAATAGTTAAATTCTAAAAATTAGATTAGAGGTCGACCACGACTGTGTTTTTTCACATTTGATGAAGGTAAATAATAAAATATATTCATTGAGATACAATAAAAAAATAACAAACAAGAAACAATTCATTTAAAATTCTATTACTGAGTCTGTTACATTTAAAGGTGACATATCATGCAAAATTGACTTTTTAATGGTTCTTTACCTGAAATCTGTGTCCCTGTCTACAAACCCCCCGAGAATGAAAAAAATCCATTCTGCCCCTGTTCTGATTTCTCCACCTTTCTGTAAATGTGTGCTGAAACCAGCCGTTTCAGTTTTCAGTGTTTTTGTTACGTAACAACAATATCCGGTCTGTCACGGAGTCAGAGCTCGGAGCTTGTTCAGCCCATAGACTGTATAAAATACAACTCAACCCCTCCTCCGTTTTTCATTCCCTGCACACATGTGTGCTAACAAGGAGCTTAGGAGGGAGGCATGCTAGTTGTAGGCTGTCTTAATAAACACAAAGGTCGCTTTGACTCCCCACGTCTGCAGATTTGAAGATCTAGTGGATGATTTTTATTTGTCATGGATAAGTGCTAGCGCTAATTAGCATAGCCACATAGCTATATGTTCATAGCTGTAGCTGTAGCTGTAGCTGTAGCTGTATACCAAGACACACGTCGACATACTGACAAATAAAACAACAAGAAACACTAAATCTGGGACCAATCCTTCATAAAAGGTCCCGCTGCCTTTCTGGCAGAGGTCGGTTTTACTCCCACGTCTGCAGATTTGAAGATCTAGTGGATGATTTTTATTTATCATGGATAAGTGCTAGCGCTAGTTAGCATAGCCACATAGCTACATGTTCGTAGCTGTGTACCAAGACACACGTCGACATGCTGACAAATAAAACAACAAGAAACACTAAATCTGTGACCAATGGTTCAGAAAGGTCCTGCTGCAGGCGCCTCTCCGTCAGGATCAGATTCAGAGGGTTGAAGTAACGCGGGTCTGTGAGCAGCCGTGTATATTCAGCCAACATGTAAACATTAGATCAACGTGCTGGAGAGCCGAGGCACATCCACTTCCTGAGGGGGCGTGGTCAGAGAGAAAACAGAGTGTTCTGATGAGGAATGAAGAAGAGGACTTTTCAGGCATGCCAAAATCTGATTTCAAAGTGTTTTTTTGAGCATAAACTTTAAAGACATGTTTTGGGGACCTCTTAGACCAATATATGTTGATGAAAAAAGCGTGATATGTCCTCTTTAAATGCTGTTAATTTCAGAACATGACTGATATGATGTACAGAAGGATTCAGTTTAATATTGCTCCTGACATAAATAACAGGATTTATATGAAACACTCTCCAGGGACTGTTTGAGATTTGATCTGCTGTCATTCAAGACGGAAAACTTCATTATTTAGAAATGACAAAAGTGACTTGATCATCTTTAATTTCCTCCGAGGTTATTTTCATTAATGGTCCTCGTGAGTGCAGACATCAGCTGGGACCAATTATATCTTACAGTAACATTCATCTCCACGATTAATCGCTGCATCTTTGATTGAAACCGAGAATTGAAGCGGGACTTCAGAGGTCTGACAGTTCGTCTCATGTTTAACACAGCAGCAGAGGAAATGTTAGCGCCTCCTGTAACAGCTGATCCCCCTGAAGTGCTCCGGTACAAACCCAGAGGCCTCCAGCTGCCGGGTCCTCAGACCTGAGTTTAACTCGTATAAAGATGACATATAAACACGTCACAGGAGAACAGGAATCCTCTCTTCCTGTTTCAGACTCTGTGACCTTGTTCAGGAGAATCACAGAGGACTCCATCTTCATCACCATGACAGTTTTAAAAGTGGGAGCCTCTATTTATCAAAATGATATCATTTGAACATTAATGGTTACGATCAGACTCATGATTCATTCAAAAGCAGAACGATTCAGTTCAAAGCAAATTGATAACGTGAATCCGTCCCCTTCAGGCTCTGATCAGAAAGGGGAATTTGTCTCATCACCTGTGTTGTTGTCAGAGGGAACGTCTGCGGGGGTGACGGGAGGATTATTTATAGCGGTGAAAGGTTAAACAGAGAGGCTTGACGGACTAAATTAACGGGATTATCCCTCATTCTCGTCTGGATTTCAACAAAGTCGGATTCTGTGGGAGAAAAGCCTTCATAGTGGTGACACCTGAGGACACGGCTGTCATCCCTCAAAGCAGAATAATACCTCGTTTCTTAAAGTGGGAATATAAAAGGTTACAGGTTTAATATTAAATCTGCTCTAATAGGTACAATCTCAGAAAGCAGTATCAGGGATTACAATACTAAATTACACATTTGATTAAAAAGCTTCTAACCACGGAGAGATCCCTGCACATGTTGACCGAGTGTTAAATCAAATGTCAAACTTCAGAAGTCTGAGCTCACAGAGTTTATTCAGAAAGAATTCAATATTTAAATACAATTTAATTTAACTGCAGATGGATCTAAGTGTGAAGAGGAGAGCTATCATCACTGAAGCTTTGATTCACCAAATATTTCTCCTGTTAACAGACTTTACAGGACATTACTAAGATAATAACAAACAATGATGTGGAGATAATTTAGAAAGTAATCAGTTGGTAATTAGATTTATAGGATTGTATTTTTGGGTTTATTTAATAAAAGCATTCAGATATTTAACATGTCATCTAAAGTTAAAGGATTCTTTGTTCTAATAACTTTGAATTACTGAAAACAGAGCGCTCATATTTTGGCCAGTTGGTATAAACACAGCTCACTGATAAAGTGTCTTGTTGGTTGGGTGGTTATTATTATTGGTTCTTATTTACATGTTATGTTTGAAGTTGAAAGTTGTTGCCCCCAGGGCCTTCAAAAATAACACAGAAGAAGAAGAAACATACTTTATTAATCCCCAGGGGGGATTAATTTTTTCCACTGGTGTTATTTTTGGTCATGCTTCACACACAGTTTGGTGTATATACATACAATTTTATGCACAAACATGCAGTGGACATGCACGTAGGGAGAGATGTCAGATTGAGGATGCTGCCATCAACTAGCACATCCCGAGCACTTGCTCAAGGGCACCTCGGCAAGTGAACCAGCACCTCTACAGCCACCAGTCCACTTGTCAAACTTCGTCCATGCTGGGACTCAAACCGGGAGACTCTCCGGTTGCTAAGCCAAGCCCCTATGGACTGAGCTACTGCTATTGTAAGCAAGATTCTGTGTAACTATACAGCAAATTTACAGTGAAACTGAGACTCATCAGAAACAGTTTACACAAAACCGTCACTCTGGCTCACGGATCAACTGTCTCTGATCGGTCTCAGAGTGAAGCTTTTGTGTTACTTATTATTGACAGTGAAACTGAGACTCATCAGAAAGAGTTAACCGTAAGCCAAAGTGAAGCTTTTCTATAACTTATTATTAATCAGTCCCTCCAGGATTTCTCGCTTTTTTTTGTGATTGTTGCGTCCCCAGAAAGTCTGATTTTGCGACAGTTGTGATTTTTTTAAAAACTTTTTCCCCCCATAACATCTCAGGGGCCAGTAAATACACTAAATTACAGTCGTTTTTAGAAAACATTCTCTCTGTGAACACTGTGACTGTATTTTGATTCTCTTGATTCACAGTAAAATGCCATGAAAGGACTGTATTGCACATTTACGACGGTCCCTGAATGCGCCTGCAGTGACAGGCGCACTGGACAGTCAGTCAGTTCAGGGCACTCTGAAATGCATCTGCATCTTTGATATCGAGGAGTTGATCCAAACTTACTGAATGTGTCTGATGTTTCACCAAACTGGATTAAATCAAGCTGTAGACGGTAACCACGGCAACAACGTCAAACATCAAACATTAAACAGGCGTCCCCCCCGGTTGTGTCTTTGTCACTAACGCACACCGGGGGGTAAAAATCCTCAATGAAGATGAGACCGATGCATGGAGGTGAGGAGAGCTGGTTCATAAAGCACACCTGCTGCAGGTAGAGACCAAGCTAACACTGAGCCCCTCAGATAAGAACTCTAGCATCTACAAATAACAACGTTGTCATGGTTACTTGACCTGCCTGCTGTCCTCGCTCTTCACCCGTTCTTTGCGATTGCAAAATCACAACTTCCTGGAGGGACTGATTATTAACAGTAAAACTGAGACTCATCAGAAAGCTCTGTGTAACTTACTACCTACAGTGAAACTGAGACCCATCAATAACAGTAGAACCATAAGCCAGAGTGAAGCTTTGTGTAACTCACTATTAACAGCGAAACTGAGACTCATCAAAAACACAATACTGTGAGGTAATGAATATTACCCTTAATAATACTGCTGCTGCTGATGTTGATCCTATGACTATAACTCCTAACACTACATGTGTTGCTTTAGCTGCTGCTGCTGCTGATGTTGATCCAATGACTATAACTCCTAATACTTCATGTGTTGCTTTAGCTGCTGCTGCTGATGTTGATCCTATGACTATAACTCCTAATACTTCATGTGTTGCTTTAGCTGCTGCTGCTGATGTTGATCCTATGACTATAACTCCTAATACTTCATGTGTTGCTTTAGCTGCTGCTGCTGCAGCTGTTCCACTCAGTCAGACAAACAGCAGAGTTGGACCAACAACCAACCACAGGATTAGAGATTAAAAGCAATTTCTAATCTTCTTTTCTAGGCTCTTCAGTTCTATCCAAACTTGTTGAAGTCTGAGCTTCAGCTGACCTACAATAAGTTAATGCCTTCAACTTTCCCCCACTTGTTCACATCGATAAGGTCACTTGTTGATGGTCATCTCGTCTGGAGAGGCTCAGGTAACACCCCCCACCTGTAGAGGCAGACTCAAGAGCAGTGAAGTGGCCACTCTGTGAGTCTGGGAAACAACGGGGGAGGGGAGGGGAGGGGAGGGAGGGAGGGAGGGAGGGGCTGCCTCCCGTGAACAGAGTAAATCCACAGTCTTATTTCTGCTGCAAATCCTCAAAGAGACACAGCACACTGACCCCAGCAGCCTTCATCCACATTTCATCCTCCTCCTCTGGGGCCATGTGGAGAGGTGAGAGAGGGAAGCTTTCTGCAGTAGTTGATGCTCTGGTTCATCCTATGGAAGAGCAGCATGTTCAATTCAGTCTCTTCTTTCAGTCTGTAATCATGGCGGGCAAGACGAAAACACTGAGAGCGCCGGACCTGGTTAGAAACGTTCATCTTGCAGGCCCTGACCCCAAAGTTCCTGGACCTCTGGACAGGGCCTTTTAAAGGGGTAGATTAATTACCCTGGAACTGCATTTGGACCCTGGTTCCTGCTGTCAAAAAGCACCTTTACTTAACCAATGATATTGAAAGTTAGTAACGTCATGCTGATTTTAGATTGGTTATTGATTGGTTAACTTACTTATCTGACTCCTTCCTGGTTGCACGAGTTACAAACATTTAAAAACAGCCAAATATGAATGTCCTGTCTTGTTGCTGATGCTCTGGTTTGCTTTTGTAGCTCATAAAGAGGCATCAATATCAATTCCAGTCTGTTACCATTACCAGATAGAAATCCCTGCACAGGAGCTTTAATGTATTTATTATTCTGTGAATATGAATCTCAGGCTTTAACTCCTGGAGGAATAACGGGACAGAAGATGTTTGCTGCAGAGCTCAAAGAACCTTTTATGGATAAATCCGGGTCTATCGGACGTGCATGAAATGTTAATCATTTAAAGATTCTCCATGTTTGCGTTGTAGAGAAGGAGCTGTGGTTCAATTGAATGAGAAGAAGAGTGTTATCGTCCCTTTGATTCACCAAATTTGATTTCTACTGTAAACACATGTCAAAAATTACATTCAGACACGGACATTACTAAGATAATAACAAATAATGATGCTGAGATCATTTAGAGAGTATTCAGTTGGTAATTTGATTTATAGGGTTGAATTTTTGGGTTTATTTAATAAAAACATTCAGATGTTTAAAGGCCCTGTGAGGAGTTTTGAACTGACTGAGAAACAGACTGAAAATGATACTGATGCCTCTTTATGACCTTCAATAGCAAACAAGTCCATCAGCAGCAACACTGACACCTTCTCTGTTGTAATTTTTAATGCCTGAAACCGCCCTGGGGGGGTAGGTGTCAGACCAGATGATGGACATCTTGCTTCAGAAACAGCCTTTATTTGACTGTTTTCATGGAAAATAATCACACTGCCTTATAAAGTTGACTGTTAAACACAACAGGATGAGGCTTTTGTTGAAAACACTACTTTTGCATGTATAGGACAAGAGATAAGAGGTATCACTTTGTCCACAAGGGGGGCGCCAGAACCGATACGAAACAAAAGTTCCTCACAGCACCTTTAACATGCCATCTAAAGTTGAAGGATTCTTTGTTCTAATAACTTTAAATTACAAACAACACAGCTCTCATATTTTGTCCAGTTGGTATAAAGACAGCTTACTGATAATGTTTCTTGTTGGTTGGGCGGTTAATATTCCTTCTTATTTACATGTTTGTTTGAAATAGTGTGTTGTTGGCCCAGGCGAATTTACAGCAAAACTGAGACCCATCAGAAACAGTTGAACCGTAAGCCACGGTCATTTTTTAATTAGTTTGTTATTGTGAGTGAGTTTATGTTTATATTATTGCATCACATGACCTAACACTTGAGGTTGCATGCAGAGTTTTTCACCAAACTTCAGAGAGCAGCATGTCTGTCAGGGAATGTCCATTCCTACATTGATGGCATCAGCAGCTGCTTTTGGACCATCAAGACAGGAACAGACATTCCCCGACAGATTTCTGCATCTATTTTACAACGTATGCACAATTCAGTGTCTCACCAAACTACTGTGGGGTTATTTAGTGCAAAAAAATAAAAATAAAGATAAGGTACTTATTGTTTCTGAAGGCACCAGAAATAAAACTTAGTTTTTAAGTTTGTTGTGACTGAGCTGCAAGGAGCATCTCAAAGAAATCTCAATGTGTATTTTCAATCTGTGAATTGAACCACAGCTCCTTCTCTACAACGCAACATGAAGAATCTTTAAATGATAAACATTTCGTGCACATCCGATAGACCCGGATTTATCCTTAAAAGGTTCTTTGAGCTCTGCAGCAAACATCTTCTGTCCCGTTATTCCTCCAGGAGTTAAAGCCTGAGATGGCATAAGCTTCAGGACTTATAGGATTTGAAACAAAAGCATGAAAGTACATTCAACAGGGGATTTAAGTATTCATTTATTCCCTCGGATTCAGACCGCAGAGTCAGTTTATGTCAGGACGAGGTCTGCGTTAGAATGCAGCGGGATCGGATCGTATACATTTTTATTATTCTTCAAAAGGAAGAAGATTTAAGAATCAAACTTTAAAGTAGATAAACAACTCAAAGAGGGGGAGTTTATATCCATAAAGTCAGGTAGAGGAAGCAGTGAGTGGATCACCTGTAATCTGAAGGCACGTGTTTCAGAGCAGCAACAGACTGATGTGGAGCTAAAGATGGGACTCTGCTGGATAAGTCCCGCCGTGCAGCTCACAGTCAGCGCTGTACTACCACTGCTGCTGGTTTGAATGGAGCGCCGGGTCACGTTCTCTTCACGCCGCTCGCCCCTCCATCCATCCTGAGACTGAGACTAAGAAAAGAGCAGGGAAACCCCAGTGTTTAGAGTCCTGGGGGGGTGGGAGAGGAGGGGAGGGGGGTGTGTGTGCTTCTCAAACTGGTCACCATGGTTGACAGATGCCCCCAGAAAGCCACTAACAGGATGACGCCAGCACTGCGAGGGCCACGGGGCAAAGACGGATTATGTCTGAGCAGCAGATAAACAGATTATTCCCGAAACGGTGCCTACTTTTTTAACCTCGTCACTCGTGCCACACTTAACAGATCCCAATGTCCCACAATCCCCCCCGGGGGGAAGGACGGGAACGCCTCCCTGCATCAGATGCACATCCTGGACTCTTCATCGGGAGCAGCAAGCTCAGGGCCCTGAATGATCCGAGGTCTGCATGCAAAGTCAACCTGCTGCACCCATGAGCTCCACCTGACCTAGACGCTGCCCCCCCTCCCACCTCCCCTCGCCCTGCTTGCTGGTCTGCCTGAGTGCCGGCCGGCCTGCCTGCTGGATTTATTGATATTTTGGGAACTCTTCCACCACAATGCTTTGGGAATTTGGACTTGTGCTGCTGGTGTGCCTCGCTCCGCAGGCTGCTGGAATTAAAGGTAAGCCTCGTTTTGTTCTCAAAGCCACAATCCTCTGAGCCTTCACACTCTGAGACCTTTACAACCCGGAGAAAAGAAGAGGAGTTTCTACTTTTCCTCTGCAGAAAGAATAAAGTTCTTTATTCTCCTCAACACATTACAGCCGTCAAAGACTGGAGGATTTAAAAACTATCTCTTCATGTTGATCTCAATGCACAGCAAAGCCTATTACCTTTGCATAAGTACCTGGCTGTGAAAGGTGTTGGACCCTGTCACAGTCTCACCTGAGGAGACAGATACACGGAGGCTGCCTGATAAAAGCAAGTTAAGTAAATCGTTGAAGGAAGGAAAGTGAAGTCGGTGTAAAACATGTGCAAACACGTCCACGCTGCAATGAGAACAAAGAAACGGGTAATAGCAGAGTTTAGTAGATTTATAACCAGTGCAGTGACAGCTTGACAATTTGAATTACAGTGCTCTGCAGGCTTATGAGAGGGTGAAGAAGGCTTTAAACACACACACACACACACACACACACAGAGAGAGAGAGAGAGGGGCTTTCAAGCTGAACGATCCCACTGAAGGTTCATAATAAAGCAAACATCACCTTCCCTTCACAACATTCCCTACATTGATCCCTAAAGCATCGATACTCTGAATTACAACACCCACTCTGGGTAATTCTGCTCTAAATATATATATATACGTGTTGGCCGAGTGATCAAACACCTGTGTGAACACTACTGTTGTTTCAGCTTTTATCCGAGCACCCTTCAAGTACAGCGAGTGCTTTTATTTTTAGTGAGCGTGGGCATAAAGGATCGAGAGCGAACCCCAAACCCTGGCAGGACGATATATATCACTAAACAGCACTTATTCCAATCGGCTCACCGCCACAAATACCGGAGACGTAAACGGCTTTATATAGAAAATCAATCTGGATCCATTAGTTTGATGTAGAGATACGCAGAGGCCGTTTCTCCCGCCCCGTCCTGGGCTTGCAGAGGAGGACTGATCTGATCCTGGTTGGTCTAAATAGCAGTAACAGATATTTACTACTCCCCAGTGTGGAGTGGAAATGTGTGAGCATTGTTGTTTGTGAATATATACTCAGAAGGTGTAAGTGAACGCTGCATTCAGACATTTTTAGAGCTTTATTTGCCGTCAGAAGCTTCTGTGTTTGGTGCATACGTTTGAGTTTCACCTCAAACTGATCGTTGTACTTTAAAGTTTGAGATCTTTGAGGTAGTTTAAGCACCAAAGTGTGTTTTGAGAAGGTAAACAAACGATGAGAGCTGAAGACGCTGCTTCATTTAGCTTTTCTGATTTAACTTCTCACAAAATTGAAGAAAGCAGGTGAATCACGGCGTTCAGCGAGGCAATATCATTTCTAAATACAGCTCACATTTAGGGGCCGAGTTGACCCGGGTGCCTTGTGGTTGATGCACTTACTTCCCACAAGTTCCTCATACAACCAAACATTTAAAAAAATGGAACTGTCCCTTTTAAAGTTATTTTTTTTGGCATTTTCACCTTAAGAAAGAAGAAAGATGCACATTGTTAATCCCCATGGGGGACATTCAATTTTTTCCACTGGTGTTATTTTTGTGGTCATGCTACACACACAGTTTGGTATATAAATACAATTTTACAAACATGCACTTAGGGAGAGATGTCAGAGTGAGGATGCTGCCATCAACCAGCACACCCAGAGCAGTTGGGGGTTCAGTGCCTTGCTGAAGGGCACCTCGGCAGTGCCCAGACAAGTGAACTAGCACCTCTCCAGCCACCAGTCCACTTGCCAAACTTCGTCCATACCGGGACTCGAACCGGCGAACAACCGGTTTCCAAGCCAAGTCCCTATGGACTGAGCTACTGGCACCCCCAGGACAGGAAAAGCTAAATGGTCGAGGCTGGAATCGCGCCGGCGGCCTCTGCAACGAGGGCTATAGCCTTTGTATATGGGGCGCTTAGACCGCTAGGCCACCAGCGCCCCAGAAGGTTCCGTGTTTGGTGCATACGTGTTCCTGCAGGGTTTGAATTTTGCCTCAAACTGATAATTACACAATAAAGTTTGATATCTTTGAAGTAGTTGAAGCACCAAAGTGTATTTTCAGAAGGTAAACAAACAATGAGAGCTGAAGACATCCTCTGAAGACGCTCCTTAGTTCAGCTTTCTGATTTAACTTCTAACAAAATTGAAGAAAGCGGGTGAAACTGCGAGGCAATACATTTTCTACATGCAGCTCAGATTTACACCCTGAAAGGGGCCGAGTTGACCCGGATCCCCTGTGGTTGATGCACTGACTTTCAAGTACCTCAAACAACCACACTTCAAAAAACCAGGACAATCTTCAGCTCTGTTTGTTGAAGAGAAACTCGGCTCTCTTTAGGAATCCTCATAATTACACGAAATCAGTTCTTCTTGCAGATTAAAAACAGTAATGCATACGGCAACAACAACAAAATAAAAGAGGGTGTTTCCATTCAGGTGTTCATATCAGACTAACATGTTCGATCAGCTCCCGTCGTGTTGATCTAAACTTTATTGCAGCAGCAGAACATGTTTGTGTTTGGCGTCGAGGCTCTGAACCTCATCACTCCTCACTGATTAATGAGACTCATCTTAAACCCCCTGTAGTCGGAGCCTGCAGGTGGATGCTGGGGAAGATATGGGGCTAAAAGAAGAGACCTTAAATCTTAAATTTCAGGTTAAACAGACCGCCTGATTTGGAGGAAAGGTTTGTTAGTGCAGCTCGAGGTGCCTGCATGAACATTTTGAATATCTAAAAGTGTTTTCCTAAAGACCAAAGCGACCTCGAAATTGAGTTTGCACTTTGGATGTGACCAAAAAAAACAAAGACTGAAGAATAGCATCAAATCTTCACACTGAAGACGTTTGATTCTGCAGATATTAGACTTTCTCACTTTAAGAACGTACAGAAACACATCATGATGGATTCATTGACTTATTGTTGAGTATTTCCTACACTGAGGTGACCCCGTGTTTCTAAAGGTTGTGACTCCTCTGCAGGAAGAGACTGTTCTGTGCAGCAAACAAACCCGGCGCTCCTGCAGAGAGCAGCTCTGAGAATACTCCGAACAGGTTTCTATTAATAAAAAAGTACAGCGAAGAGGAGACGGGAGTCAAGTGAGCTGCCGGTTTGAGTCCCTGAAAGTGAATTTTGAAAAGAGGTCAAAAAGTCTGAAGTGAGAGAACACTTCACTCTAACAGGCGCTTCTTATAGGGAACACACGGACCTTCATATACGCTGCATGGAGACATTTTACTGAATGGAAGGAGCTGCACAGCATCCATCTTTAATTATAATAATAATAATAAGGACACTGATCAGATCTGTCCTCAGAGGATGAATCAAACTACAGCTCAGAGATGCTTTTAGTGTCTGAACCAGGAAGGCCTCTCAGATCCTCCTCCTCTCTTTTAGCTGTTCCTCAGAGGAGAACAGAAACATCTGGTGACGCTGCATTCAGCCATGATGCTCTGAGACGATGAACAGCCTGCCGGAGGATCTGAGAGGAGCTGACTCAGATATTCAGACTTTATTTTATTTGTTTTTTCATTTTTTTATATTTTTGGGCTTTTTGCATTTATTCCACAGGACAGCTGAAGAGAGACAGGAAATGTGGGGAGTAGAGAGCGGGGGAAGACATGCAGGAAATGGTCGACCTCTGGGACGAGGACTGTTGCCTCTGTTTGTGGGACGCTTAGACCGCTAGGCCACCAGTGTCCCAATATTCAGACTTTTAAACGCAAGCTGTAGGGTTTAAACATATTATTTCTTACTTTTTACTGTTATATTGATTTAAATGTTGCTTTATTATTTTACTAATTATTATTTATTTATTTATTTTAATGTATTTACTCAGTTTTATTGATCATTTTAGCCTTAATTTCATTTTAAACTCTTATCCTTACCCTTTTTAAATGTATTCATTTTAATTATTTATTTTCATAATATCAATTTGATGCTTTAACTTATTTTAATTACCCATATTTTTTGTTGTTGGTTGTTGTTTTATTATTTAATTAATTTTTGTATTGTTTTATTTTTATTTATCTACTCAGTTTTATTTAGATTTTTAACCTTAATTTTATTTTCAACTCTTATCCATTTTAAATGTATTTATTTTAATTATCTATATTCTTAATATCAATTCGATGCTTTAACTTATTTTAATGACGCATATTTTATTGTTGTTGTTTTATTATTTTATTCATTTTTATTTATTTATTTTGTTTGATTTATCTCCTCAGTTTTATTTATATTTTTAACCTTAATTTTATTTTTAACTCTTATCCTTACCCTTTTTAAATTTATTTATTTTAACTATTTATATTCTTAATATCAGTTTGATAATTTAACTTATTTTAATTACACATATTTTATAGTTGTTGGTGTGCATTAGTCTCTATTTTAAAATCAATATGTCTTGTCATTATTTTATTTCTGCTTCTTGTTTTCAGTTGCTGTAAAACACTTTGAATTGTATGAAAGGTGTTCTATAAATAAAGCTTGATTGATTGATTAAAGCTCATTACTCTGAAGCAGACGTTCATTAAGAGTTAGTGCAGTGAAGGCGTTTTGGTGAAGGAAGCCTAATGTGAGCACGCTCATTGTTCTTCCGTTCACACTCTGAGAGATGATCTCAGTAGCTGCTCTTTCATTTCTGCAGAGTTTCCGGTTACACTCTGCAGAACTGATGCCGTCCCGTCATCGTGAATCTGCTTATCCTGATTTATCTTCATCGCTCGAGACGTCTTCTAACAGTTAATGAAATGTTTGTGCGTTTAACAGACGCAGCAGCAGCAGGAAACCACCGAGCTGCTGCTGCTGCTGCTGCTGCTGCTGCTGCTGCTGCTGGCTGTTTGTTTTCATGTGTTGAAAAATGTTATCTTCTTTCATTGTGAAGCTTCAAACGTAGATTTCAGAGCGTCTCTGCCCTCTGAATACTTCCTCTGATTGTTTTAAGCTGCTCGCTGCACCAGATGGGAGGGGCTTACCGCCGATAGCATCGTGTCTGCTGTTTGATGTCTTGTGACATTAGCTGATTTTTGCAGCATTTGTAGTAAACATAACCCATCTGTTGCTCTGAATGAATGCCAGGGATTTGGATCTGACCTGGATCCGGTCTGCTCTGAGTCTGACCCTAAATCCTCCCTGTGTGTTACAGATTTCAGCATCAGGCCGGATGTGGGGCTGAAATCCGTGGAGGCCGTGGGATCTGTCCGTTTGGTGGATCTGCTGAAGGCGTCCGCTCTCTCTAAAGGCTCGGGGTTCGAGCTGGAGAGACGTCGATCCAAGAGGTCTGTGTTTCTACACTCTGGAGTCAGAATCTGCCCCCAAGAGACCCTCAACGAAATCCTCGCCAGCCACCGAGCCTACTACCAGCTCAGAGGTACTCCCTCCTCCTCTACATTCACACAGAGTAACTCGAGGACACGTCAGAGTTTCCTCAGACTCTCCTCCTTCACTCTCACTCCGAAGTTTAACAGAAAACAAACATTATTAAACTCCAGCGTTCCAGAGAACAAATCAGCTTTAATGGCTTGATTTCCAGCTCCGCAGCGAGCAGATGTCCCTTCCTTTTCGTCCGCTAGATTAAACCCAATTTGATGGTATTGTTGGTAATCAAGCTGCAAGCAGCGACCATCCTGTAAACTTTTTATGGCGGTGCATTCAAGGACATCCCGACACCAAAACTCCTGCAGCAGCCGGAGGAGAGAAGAGATAACCTGAAAGTTAAGAGCTGCAAAACAAGACTCATTCAATTCACTTTGTTCTATTATTAACAAAGACCCAACATCAAGACCGGATCAGATCCAGTCCCCTCTTCCAGACAGGACTCAGTCTGATCTCATCTTAATCCACCATGAGCAGAGCACTTTGCAGCATTTAGCAAGTTACAGTGGCAAGGACAAACTTCCTTTAACAGGCAGAAACCTCCAGCAGGACCAGACTCATGTTAGACACACATCTGCTGAGACCGTGTTGGAGAGAGGGATAGAGGGAGATGAAGAGAGAGAGAGATGATAGTGGGGAGACGGATAGTAGTAGTTGTAGCAGCTGGAGTCTGGACCACGTCCACAGCAGCAGAGATCCAGAGGAACCTACGAGACAAGGGAGCTCAGGGGACTCCAGAAAGGTCTAAGAA
>NC_048284.1:963154-990654 GCF_009762535.1 Notolabrus celidotus
AAGTAAAAATGCAAAAAAAAGCATACAAGTAGAAAAGAAGAAATAGTTGTACAAAGGAAACAAAATCAATCAGTTCCATTAGCAAGCACGTAACTTTGTACTTTACATGTATGAAAAGGAGGAAGATGTTAAACTTATCTAATCCCTTCATTCACTATTATCTGTCATTATGCTAGAGCTCTCCCACAAGTCAAATCTTCATATATTATCTTCATATTTACACTGACAAACAAAAGTAAACAAAAGTAACCCCTCGTGATTCTCAGCACTTGTCTTCCTCCTGTACCTCATGAACATCATTTCTTTGTACCTCTTCCTGAACTGGATTATGTTCAGACATTGCTGTAGCTCCATATTGAGTCTGTTCCACAGTTTTACTGAAATACAAAAACTTCTCCTTGTGGTCCGAACACTCACCATCTTTAATCTTAAAGGGGACATATCACGCTTTTTTTCATCAATATATATTGGTCTAAGAGGTCCCAAAAACATGTCTTTAAAGTTTATGCTCAAAAAAACACTTTGAAATCAGATTTTGGTCTGCCTGAAAAACCCTCTTCTTCAGTCCTCCTCAGAACACTCTGTTTTCCCTCTGACCACGCCCCCTCAGGAAGTGGATGTGCCTCGGCTCTCCAGCACGTTGATCTAATGTTTACATGTTGGCTGAATATACACGGCTGCTCAGAGATCGCGTTACTTCAACCCTCTGAATCTGATCCTGACGGAGAGGCGCCTGCAGCAGGACCTTTCTGAACCATTGGTCACAGATTTAGTGTTTCTTGTTGTTTATTTATCAGAATGTAGACGTGTGTCTTGGTACACAGCTACGAACATGTAGCTATGTGGCTATGCTAACTAGCGCTAGCACTTATCCATGATAAATAAAATCATCCACTAGATCTTCAAATCTGCAGACGTGGGGAGTAAAACCCGACCTCTGCCAGAAAGGCAGCAGGACCTTTCTGAAGGATTGGTCACAGATTCTGTGTTTCATGTTGTTTTTATTTGTCAGTATGTCGACGTGTGTCTTGGTACACAGCTACAGCTACAGCTACAGCTATAACATATAGCTATGTGGCTATGCTAATAAGCGCTAGCACTTATCCATGACAAATAAAAATCATCCACTAGATCTTCAAATCTGCAGACGTGGGGAGTAAAACCAACCTTTGTGTTTATTAAGACAGCCTACAACTAGCATGCCTCCCTCCTAAGCTCCTTGTTAGCACACATTTGTGCAGGTAATGAAAAACGGAGGAGGGATTCAGTATTATTTATACAGTCTATGGGCTGAACAAGCTCCGAGCTCTGACTCCGTGACAGACCGGATATTGTTGTTACGTAACAAAAACACTGAAAACTGAAACGGCTGGTTTCAGCACACATTTACAGAAAGGTGTAGAAATCAGAACAGGGGCAGAATGGATTCTTTTCATTCTCGGGGGGTTTGTAGACATGCCAGGGAAACAGATTTCAGGTAAAGAACCATTAAAAAGTCAATTTTGCATGATATGTCACCTTTAACTTCCCTCTGAAAATATAACCCCCCCCCCTTTTCTTTCAAAGAACAGTCTTTAAATATTTCCTGGGAGGAGATTTTTCCTTGCCTTGTACACAATTTGTGCAGTTTTAAAATCTACAAGGTCAAATCATTTCAATATTTTGGATTTGAGGAATAATGAATTTGTTCACGGAAAGCAACATTGTGAACTGTTCTGATGGCTCTTTGCTGTAGGACTGAAAGTGGTTGCAGGGAGCTTTTATAGGTGTTTCCCCAAACCTCAGCACAGTAACTGAGATATGATGAGATCAGTGAACAGGAGAGGATGAAGAGTGATTTATGATCCAGAATGTTCTTGGCTTTGGCGAGAACTGAAATGCTTCGAGACAGCTTGGACTGAACGTGTTTTATGTGTTTTATTTCATCTATTATTACACCAAGGAATTTGTGTTCATGTACTCTTTCTCTTTCTTACATCTAAAACTTCTTTGATTACCTGAAGACTAACAATGGAGTCTTCTTTCTGAAGTGTAAGATCCATACAGACTCCTTTGAAGACCTGAAATGACTGTAAATACATGTTAGACATCTGATACGTGTCGTTTGATAGCATCATTATATTATTTGATCGTATGCTCGCTTTACGTCTCATATATCCTGTTTTCTTAATGACCGCAACATTAATCTTAACCTCCAATACTCAGACATGTAACTTCCTGAGACGCCATCTTGTTATTTCCATGAAGTGATACGCATCTGAATAAACTTCAGACATATCTGTTTCTTTGTTTCAGCTTCAAGTAGAATCAGTCTCTGAAGATATGTAGTTATAAACAAAGTGATTTATTACATATTCAAATGTGTGTTCGTGTTCGATTAAACATTGTTTAAGATGTCTTCAGATTTGTCTCATTCTGTTTCCTTGTGTCTGGTACCTCCATGAGATCTGGGCTCTGTAGTGGAGTTATCATCAATTTGACTCTCAGACTCCAGAAACTCTGAAATAAACTCCTCAAAAAAAGTTTGGAAACGTTATTTCATTCAATTATTTCTCCACTGTAATGATACCAATAGGTGTTGTATTATATATCGTTGAAAAGCCTGATTAGTCACCTTTCCAACGAGGTATAACTTGTAAGGATCGTGCATTCATGGAATGAGCAACACAGCTAAACGTGTCGGTAGCGCCCTCTGCAGGGGCTCAATGGGGTTGAGGTCTGGACTCACAGCAGGCTACTACCTAATCCTGGAGGTAGTCTGTGATGATCCTGGCTTTGTGCTAGGCGTCAGTCATATACCTCGAGGTGACTCATCTCGTTGTAAAGGTGGCGAATCAGGCTTTCCAACGATGTATAATTAGACATTAAACATTAACAATCCGGACTGTCAGGAAGTGTTTCTGCACAAAGACTCCACCAGGTTCTTGAGATCAGTTTTATTAGTTTTTTATAAAAAACAAAGACATCACAAAGACAGAATATGATGGTGACCTCTGACCTTTACACACAGACATCAAAACAGGAGAAATTTAAAAACGAGGCGGAGAGGTCAAAGTTCATCAGGTGGAGAAGAAGTTGCCGGCGTCCGCTCGCTGTCTCTTACGGCTCTGCTGCTGCTCGAAGAACTGACGGATATCATCGGGCGTTACAACCTGCCGACCAATCAGAGAGGAGACAGACACACGTCATCAGGTGTTACAACCCAACAGCCAATCAGAGAGCAGACAGGTCACGTGACAGGATGTTCAGCTCACCTTTCCTTCTGCTGCAAATCTCTGCAGGAAATCCTTCAGTTCAGTTTTCATGTCGTTGTATCCTGAAAGAAAACCCGAGCAAACAGAAGCTCAGACCAGGACCTGAAGACTCTCTCTGTGGTCCCTCTACTCTGTGGTCCCTCTACTCTGTGGTCCCTCTACTCTGTGGTCCCTCTACATGTTGACATATTTGTAGTTTTATGTTTTGTCTTTGTAGTTTTATGTTTTTGTAGTTTTATGTTTAGTATTTGTAGTTTTGTCTTTGTAGTTTTATGTCTTTGTAGTTTTATGTTTAGAATTTGTAGTTATGTGTCTTGTAGTTTTTACGTGGTATTTGTAGTTTTATGTTTAGTGATTGTATTTTTATGTCTTTGTAGTTTTATGTCTTTTTAGTTTTATGTTTTTGTAGTTTTATGTTTTTGTAGTTTTATGTTTTTGTAGTTTTATGTTTAGTATTTGTAGTTTTATGTCTTTGTAGTTTTATGTTTTTGTAGTTTTATGTTTTTGTAGTTTTATGTTTAGTATTTGTAGTTTTATGTTTTTGTAGTTTTATGTTTAGTATTTGTAGTTTTATGTTTTTGTAGTTTTATGTTTTTGTAGTTTTATGTTTAGTATTTGTAGTTTTATGTTTAGTATTTGTAGTTTTATGTTTTTGTAGTTTTATTTGAAGTATTTGTAGTTTTATGTCTTTGTAGTTTTATGTTTAGTATTTGTAGTTTTATGTCTTTGTAGTTTTATGTTTTTGTAGTTTTATGTTTAGTATTTGTAGTTTTATGTCTTTGTAGTTTTATGTCTTTGTAGTTTTATGTTTTTGTAGTTTTATGTTTAGTATTTGTAGTTTTATGTTTTTGTAGTTTTATGTTTAGTATTTGTAGTTTTATGTTTTTGTAGTTTTATGTTTAGTATTTGTAGTTTTATGTTTAGTATTTGTAGTTTTATGTTTTTGTAGTTTTATTTGAAGTATTTGTAGTTTTATGTCTTTGTAGTTTTATGTTTAGTATTTGTAGTTTTATGTCTTTGTAGTTTTATTTGAAGTATTTGTAGTTTTATGTCTTTGTAGTTTTATGTTTTTGTAGTTTTATGTCTTTGTAGTTTTATTTGAAGTATTTGTAGTTTTATGTCTTTGTAGTTTTATGTTTTTGTAGTTTTATGTTTTTGTAGTTTTATGTTTTTGTAGTTTTATGTTTTTGTAGTTTTATGTTTTTGTAGTTTTATGTTTAGTATTTGTAGTTTTATGTTTAGTATTTGTAGTTCTAAGTTTAATATTTGTAGTTCTAAGTTTAGTATTTGTAGTTCTAAGTTTAGTATTTGTAGTTTTATGTTTTTGTAGTTTTATGTCTTTGTAGTTTTATTTTAAGTATTTGTAGTTTTATGTCTTTGTAGTTTTATTTTAAGTATTTGTAGTTTTATGTATTTGTAGTTTTATGTTTTTGTAGTTTTATGTTTTTGTAGTTTTATGTTTAGTATTTGTAGTTTTATGTCTTTGTAGTTTTATTTGAAGTATTTGTAGTTTTATGTCTTTGTAGTTTTATGTTTTTGTAGTTTTATGTTTTTGTAGTTTTATGTTTTTGTAGTTTTATGTTTAGTATTTGTATTTTTATGTTTAGTATTTGTAGTTCTAAGTTTAGTATTTGTAGTTCTAAGTTTAGCATTTGTAATTTTATGTTTAGTATTCATATTTTCATGTTTAGTATTTGTAGTTCTATGTGTCTTGTAGTTTTTACGTGGTATTTGTAGTCAGTAGTTGTAGTTTTAACGTGTCTTCAGTGGTCTACGTACCGTGGATGATTTCCAGCTGTTGAACCCGGTTCAGGTTGTCGAGCGCCGACATCAGAGGGTCGTTTCCTGTCGCCGTCTGTTCGTTGGTCTTCCCTTTGTTCTCGTAGGCGAGCACAGTGTCCGATTCGTCGGTCAGGAAAGACACGCCTCCTTCACTCAGACGCTCCTAACATGAACAGTTTAGTTTTTAGAGAGGAACCTCACTGAGCAGACTGAACACACAGAGAACAGACACTACGAAGCAGGAGGAACGTTTACAGAGGTAACTGCAGGGTTAAGGTGACCAATCAGAGTGGAGAGCACAGAGGAGAGAGACTGCAGACAGTTCATGTCTGTGATTGGTCCAGTGTTGCTCTCTCCATCTGAGCATGCTCACATTAACTAGACACCCGGGTGTGTTGAGCTCACTCTGTAGTATCGACCTCAGGTGACCCTTACCTTGCAGGCGCTGCACGAGCAGAGATTTGAGCGCCAGCCGGAGGGCCAGAACACGGCTCCGGACTGGACTCTCTTCTGGTCTGAAGCCTGCAGCTCCTTCAGTCTGCAGCTTGGCTCCGCCTCCTCGCGGCTACGTTTACAGCTGGGCTCGATGACATCATCATCCTGACGGGTGTATCAGATGATCAATAATCCACACCGATAGTTATCAAACCATGTTGTCGGAGTGGTTCTAATTAAACTCACCTTTTCTTCTTTGGTGGTGTTTGACTCGTCTGCTTCCGTTTTCTCTTTCACCTGTACTCCTGTACCTGGAACTGAACATGGAAGCACATGTCAGACCCTTTCACAATAAAAGCCTTTAAACGCAGCTTCAGCTGCAGAGACTGGAGACGGTCCACAGGTGTCATCAGACTGTTTGTACATCAGGAAGAACAACAGACGGAGAGTTCATCAGCATCAGTTACCACAGTACTGAAGACCGGTTCCTGAAGTGAACAGGTTCACCATCAGCGTGGTGGAGACGGGTGGGTTTACCTGCCAGGTGAGCGGCGTAGGTCCAGAGGAAGGTGTTTTTGTTCATGCAGGCTTCACAGATCATCTCCTGCAGCTCCACACAGTCTGGGACCTCAGAGCCCAGGTGCTGAAAAACACACACATGTGAGACCAGCAGAGGGCGCCGCAGCCTCCTGTGACATCACAGCCCACAGACTTGACAGGCGTGTTGGTGGACTCACCCTGCCGTGCAGCCAGTCCTCACACACCACGCACTGGATCATCTCGTCCTCCACCTGGACACACATTCAGCCAATCACAGAGAGGCAGAGGTTAAACAGGAACCACTGCACACCTGGTGGACCGGTGAGGGTCAGCTGTGTTTCTCACCTGGTCATCTGGATCAGGGTAAGGCCGACTGCAGGTGCAGTAAACCCCAAAGAAGTTTTGACTGTAGTTGTTCTGTAGGTTAACGTCTTCCTTCTCCTGAAACACACACACACAAACACACACACACAGAAACACACACACAATTACACACACACAAACGGTGTGAAAGTAACACACACTGTTGATCTACTTCATCATCATCAGAACTCACAGGAAAGAGTTTACACTGCAGCTCTGAGAACTTCCTGTTTCCACAGTCACAGCGGAAGCTCCTAAAAAACACAAGAAGAAGAGAGGGTCAGCTACATCAATAAAACAGAGAAGAAGAGTGAGTCCTCCAGGAACATCAACTAACTCCTCTAATGTGGGGTTGAGACAGATGAGGGGACAGGGTGAAGGAGAGGAATGAGGGGACAGGGTGAAGGAAAGGAATGAGGGGACAGGTTGAAGGAGACAGGGTGGAGGAAAGGATTGAGGGGACAGGGTGAAGGAGACAGGGTGAAGGAAAGGAATAAGGGTGAAGGAAAGGAATGAAGGGACAGGTTGAAGGAGACAGGGTGGGAGAAATGATTGAGGGGACAGGGTGAAGGAAAGGAATAAGCAAAGAGGGTGAAGGAAAGGAATGAAGGGACAGGTTGAAGGAGACAGGGTGGAGGAAAGGAATGAAGGTGACGGTGAAGGAAAGAAATAAGGGAACAGGGTGAAGGAAAGGAATGAGGTGACCGGGTAAAGGAAAGGAACGAGGAAACATGATGTGTTAGTGGGTTAGGTTATGGATCAGGCGATTATTATTAATAATCAATAATCAAACAGTGAGCGCTGACCTCTTCGTGTAGAGTTCGTAGAGGTGGTGACCTTCGTGACATTTATATGAACAGGCCAAACACACACCTGCCGCCTCGCCTCCCTTTGGAGTACAGGTGTGACAGGCGTACAGGGCCTGACGCTTCACATAGCCCTGGAACACACACACACACACACACACACATTGTAGGTTAATATAAACAAATGTGATTGTTGTGAGAACAGCAGCGGTGTGAACAGGTGAACAGGTGAGCAGGTGAGCAGGTGAACAGGTGAGCAGGTGAGCAGGTGAACAGGTGAGCAGGTGAACAGGTGAACAGGTGAACAGGTACCTGAGGATACGAACAGTGATCAGAGTCGCTTCCCGCCAACACAGCTGAGGCTTCTTCCTCCAACTCTTCATCCTCCTGCAGGACATCCACCAGAGACACCGTCTGCTCCTCCACCTGTCCGTCTGACATCCTCCAGCTGTCTGTCGCAGTGACGTCACGGGCAGACTTTACAGTCAGGTGCAAGTTAAATCAGATCATACGTCATCATATAAGCTCTTCTTCTTCTTCTGGTTTTTATCATTAGTATTGTTGTTATTGTCACTTTGTGCTCACAGATAATGTTTAAAGCGTTGATAAACAGCTAATGCACATATAGCATCAGTTAGCATCAACGCAGAAATGAACGTGAATCCTCTATTTGCTAATGCTAACAGTTTAAGCTACATAAACACCGCGAACTTACCAAGTCGAACCCGAACCGGAACTTTCAACAGAACGATGACACGGACTGTAGGAGAGACTCCCGGGATCACTGACCTGATGAACAGCTAATCACAATCCTAAAACCAGCTCCCTCCCTCTGATCAGGTCTCTGCTAACCCACAACAACAGCTCAGAGAACTACTTCCGGGTTACCTTCAAAGATCGTATTTGGCGGCATCCTGGGGTCAGAGGTCACTCGCTTTAAGAAAAATACAAAATAAATTAAATAAGATTTTTTTTTTAAATCAGAACAACGAACTAATCTTAAGAAGTTTGTTATTTTTTTTTAAATTTGATTAATTACATAATAAATAACAAAATAATGAGCGGGAAGAACAGTTTTTAAGAGCAGGGAAAAAAGATGCAGTGTGACGTCTCACTCTGCTGCATCTCTGTGGTGCGTTCACGTACCCCCTCCGGTATCGGTAAGACCATACACACTGAAGAAAGCAGAGTTATTGACCCCTTATCGGTAAGTTATCCTTCAGATGTGATGAGTTATTGATCAGTTATCAAGGCAAGGCACATTTATTTATAAAGCGCTTTTCAGCTACAAGGTAATTCAAAGTGCTTTACATAAAATGATCAATACAGTTAAAAATCAGCTGAACATTAAAAAACATTTGAATGAAATTAAAAATAAAAAACATATTAGATTGTCAAGAATAAAAAGTTACAGTTTAAGAAATAAATAATTATTTGATTTAATTAAAAGCAGCGGCAAACAGAAAAGTCTTCAGCTTTGATTTAAAGGAGCTGAGACTTGCAGCGGACTTGCAGCTCTCTGGTAGTTTGTTCCAGATATTTGGTGCATAAAAACTGAAGGATGCCTTTCCACGTTTAGTCCTGACTCTGAGGACAATAAGCAGACCTGTCCCAGATGACCTCAGAGGTCTGGATGGTTCATAGTGTGTCAAGAGGTCACTAATGTATTTTGGCCCGAAACCATTCAGTGCTTTATAAACCAACAGTGATATTTTAAAATCAATTCTCTGACAGACCGGTAGCCAGAGTAAAGACCTCAGAACTAGAGTGATGTGGTCCACTTTTTTGGTCCTTGTTAGGACTCCAGCAGCAGCATTCTGAATCAGCTGCAGCTGTCTGATTGATTTCTTAGGGAGTCCTGTAAAGACCCCATTACAGTAGTCGAGTCTGCTGAAGATAAATGCATGGACAAGTTTTTCCAAATCCTGCTGAGACATGAGTCGTTTAATTCTAGATAGATTTTTAAGATGATAGTTGGCTGACTTTGTGATTTGCTTGATGTGGCTGCTGAAATTCAGGTCTGAGTGAGTCTATGACTACACCAAGATTTCTAGCTTGGTCTGTAGTTTTTAACATTACTGATTGAAGCTGAGCACTGACATTAAGTTGTTCCTCCTTAGCCCCAAAAACAATTACCTCTGTTTTGTCTTTTTTTAAATTGGAGGAAATTCTGGCACATCCAATCTTTGATTTGCTCAATGCATTTACTGAGTGCCTGTATTGGACCATAGTCCCCGGGTGAATACACAGCATATTGCTCCATGGTTAAATGAAATATTATCTTTTGTTGTAAACATATTTTTTCATGATATATTTTTTCTTCTACATCTACTTCTACAACTTCTTAAACCTGTACGACTACTTCCAGTTCCTAATAATACCGGTTTGAACGGAGGGTACTTGAAGGCAGCAAACAGTGCGTGATGACGACAGCAGGAGGTTGAGTAAAGATGGCGCCTGTGGCCGTGAGAGCAGAGCTGGTGTACAGAGACGGACAGAGGGAGAAAGTCAGCGTTAAAGTAGAAAACACTCTGAGTTCTCTCATCAGTGGAATTCACGAGCTGAACGTGAACGTGTCACGACTTCTCAGCGAGCTGGTGGAGCAGGAGAAGGCGCACGGAGTCTGCGCAGAAGGTGAGCTCTGCTACACACTGATAACATTAGCAGATACATGCTGAGTGCATATAAACCTGTGTTACCTGCTGCAGGTGAGGAAGACGATAGTGATGATGATGATGAAGACGGAGCCAGAGGAGCCTTCCAACACGGAAGTACAGCCTCCAGCTAAACGGCCCAAAACATGAAACACCTGAACTCACCTGAGGACACTATGGTACACCTGAACTCACCTGAGGACACTATGGTACACCTGAGGACACTATGGTGCCCCTGAACTCACCTGAGGACACTATGGTGCACCTGAACTCACCTGAGGACACTATGGTGCACCTGAACTCACCTGAGGACACTATGGTGCCCCTGAACTCACCTGAGGACACTATGGTGCCCCTGAACTCACCTGAGGATCTGTTATGCTGGGATTAATCTGAGTCAATGCAATCAGACTCTAGTGGGAGGTTTTGTTTATTTGTTTGTTAGTTTTTTAATAAAAAGAATGAAACAAAATAAAAAATGTGAGCCGCTCTGTGAAATCACGTGACCTGAAACAGAGAGTTTAAATCCGGATCAGATCCAGTCCCGTCTTCCAGACAGGACTCAGTCTGATCTCATCTTAATCCACCATGAGCAGAGCACTTTGCAGCATTTAGCAAGTTACAGTGGCAAGGACAAACTTCCTTTAACAGGCAGAAACCTCCAGCAGGACCAGACTCATGTTAGACACACATCTGCTGAGACCGTGTTGGAGAGAGGGATAGAGGGAGATGAAGAGAGAGAGAGATGATAGTGGGGAGACGGATAGTAGTAGTTGTAGCAGCTGGAGTCTGGACCACGTCCACAGCAGCAGAGATCCAGAGGAACCTACGAGACAAGGGAGCTCAGGGACTCCAGAAAGGTCTAAGAAAAGAGAGAAGAGAGGGAGACAAGAAGAAAGAAAAAGAGGAGAATGAATGGTGAAGGAATGATGGGATAAGAAAAGGAAACAGAAAGGATGAAGAAACATGAAAGGAACAAAGTCAGAAAGAAAGAAAAAAAAGGAATAGAAATGAAAGAAAAGGAGAGGCACCCTACTGCAGGCAAGATGGCGCCGCCACAACATCCACACCGGAAGTCCATACCGGAAGTCCATACCGGAAGTGATTCTTTAACCCCCTCTCTACCCAATGCCGGATGCTTCGAACTGGAAGTTTCTTCTTCGTGTAGCGTATTGATTGCATTAGTCCGTCGCTGCTAAATCAATTAGCAGAAAGCTAATTGTGATAGAGAGAGTGAGTGAGAGAGATCCCGCTGTGTATGAAGAACAGAATAATGTAGAGTGTTAGTGTGTGTGGGGGGAGGGGATGAGAAGGAAAAGACTGTAAGTAAGAGGGAAAATACACTCAAGCTGTACACAGAGATCTATATTCACCACAAAAACAACAGAGGCTCCCCAGAAATGTGTACTGTACATCTATCATCAGTGGCTGACAGTGGTGCCTCAAGTTGAAATATTTTAGTCCTAATATTTTATGTTGATTTGGAGTTTGTAATAGCAAAAGTGCATTGTTCTTTTTCAAGTACAACATTATCAATACAAAAGGGTTAAGACATCATACATATAACATTAAAAGAACATAAAATAAAGTATAATTCTACATTTCAAGTAGGGGTTGGATGGAAAGAAACAGTAGCTATGTATACATTTGCAGTTTTTCTAGTCATTCTAATTGAAGGTTCCAACTTCAATGTTTTCATGGACGCCAAATAAAGTGATCTTGTTAAGACATTGGTGTACATGCATAAAGCATTCAATCTGAATAAAACTGTTTGACAAGCTCAGAGTGTTTACGCCCATCTAATGTCTCAAAATAGAAGGAGAAACCATTCCCTCCGTTTGTTCTTGTGGTTAATGAACACCCCTGTCACTGTGTCATTGTAACGTGTTACAAATTATGTTAAAAAAGAAACAGTCACCACACACCTCTACATTTTCCTCCTCCACTCGCCCCTGCACCATAGATAACATTCTGCTCTTCTCTCGTGACTGTGGATCTACTCTGGATCTGTATTTCATTCATTCATTAATCTATACATGTGATCACATAGGCAGACAGCATGCAAGGTAATTTGGAACAAACACTACAGCAAACTGTACTGAGGTACAGTCAGGCTAACACAACATAAAATAGCATATGACCCAGACAAAACAAGAGAGGCATATGCAGATGTCATCACGGCAGCATCATAATCAGCTTTAAGTATTTCAACACACACTCGGAACAAAAGGCTGTGCATGGCTGAGACGTTAACAATATAACTTAGTGATTCGTGCAGGCTTCTAAGTAACTTCTCAAAACAGTAAATTCTCAACAGCCTATACACTTTTGGAGTCAATCAACTAGTCAATAATACTGATACGATTAAAATGTAAGTGCAAAAAAGTTCATAGAATTACGCGTAAACCTACGTGTTTTTGAAGGCTTTTATTTTGCGTTCACGTTCCTGTTTTTCAAGGCTTTTATTTTTGTAACTTTCGGTATGGACTTCCGGTGTGGGTGTTATTGCAACGTTTTTAGCTTTGTAACTTCCGGTATGGACTTCCGGTATGGACTTCCGGTGTGGATGTTGTGGCGGCGCCATCTTGCCTGCAGTAGGGTACTCTTGAAGAAAAGACAGAAAGTTAGAAGGACGGATTGAAAGGAAAAAGGAAGGAAAGAAAGGGGGAATAAAAAAGAAAGACAGAAAAAATAAAGAAATGAAATAAAGGAGAAAAAGAAGTAAAGAAAGGAATGAAAGAAGTAAAGAAAGAAAGAAAGAAAGAAAGAAAGGATGAATAACAGACCCCTAAAAAGGAATCTACAGCAGAGATCCAGAGGAACCTACGAGACAAGGGAGCTCAGGGACTCCAGAAAGGTCTATGGTTAGTAACTTTAATGGGACAGGAAGAGTTAAAGTGAGAGACAGGCAGAGAGAGGAGAGAGAGGGAAAGACAGGATCCCAGTGTGTCAGTCTAAGCCTATAGCAGCATAACTAAGACCTGGTCCAAGCCTGATCCAACTCTAACTATAAGCTTTATCAAAAAGGAAAGTTTGAAGCCTACTCTTAAAAGTAGAGAGGGTGTCTGCCTCCCGGACCCTGACTGGTAGATGATACCAAAGGAGAGGGGCCTGATAACTGAAGGCCCTACCTCCCATACTACTTTTAGAGACTGTAGGTACGATGAGCAGGACTAAACCTAACGCTGACCCTGAGCTGTGGACCATCAGAAATTTAAAAACCATGATATTTCCCCTCTGTGTGTCTAATCTGTTCAAACACAGACAGTGCTGAGTTAGTCGAGGGGTGCAGGGAGGAACGGCACAGCAGCAGTGCATTGTGGGAGTTTAAAGAGAGAAAACGAGGTGACTGAAAGTTGATTTTTTTTATTCACAGCGGGCACAAACACCGAGACGTGACAGAGACATGAACATGTTTGAGGAAGTCTAAAAAGCTGCTCCAGTCAGACTGTAAACATGTTCACAATAAAAACCTGAACTTCCTGTTTGAAGTGTTTCTAAGATTCTTCTTCAAAGTGTGTAAAAGCTTTCTTATTCATGTGTTCATCTTTGATAAGGTATCCATGGTAACCAGTGTTTGTCATGTGACTCATCTCGCCAAACACAACCTCTTTAACTTCTGTGCTCAAAATCAAACAGCAGCTAAACCACAGCGACAGTACGGAGAACACACACACACACACACACACACACACACACACACACGCACAGAGAGAGAGAGAGGAGGGCATCCAGCCAATCACAGCTCAGGATTCTCTGTGATTGACAGCTGCAAACAGTCTTACTTTGAACAATGATACTGCGGACCCTGACAGACGACACTCAGGGCAGCCTGGACGCCCGACAGACGACACTCAGGGCAGACTGGACGCCTGACAGACGACACTCAGGGAAGAAAGGACACCTGACAGACAACACTGAGGGCAGACTAGACGCCTGACAAACGACACTCAGGGCAGACTGGACACCTGACAGACGGTACTCAGGGCAGACTGGACTCCTGACAGACGACACTCAGGGCAGACTGGACTCCTGAGAGACGACACTCAGGGCAGACTGGACTCCTGACAGACAACACTCAGGGCAGACTAGACTCCTGACAGCCAACACTCAGGGCAGACTGGACGCCTGACCTGAGAGTTGATGCTTACAGAAGACTAGATGCCTGACAGTCGATGCTCAGGGCAGACAGGACACCTAGCAGACAATGAGGAGGGTTTACACAACAGGAGTGTTCAACTGCAAAGGCACACAGGAAGTGACATCACAAACATTAACACAAACAGTTCACTGTCATTCAGTTTGGTCCTTCGGCCCTCTACATGTCACTGAACGACGGGGCTCTCTGATTGGTCATCCTCTACGTGTCAATGAGCGGCGGGCCTCTCTGATTGGCCGGCTTCCTGGCGGCGTGGCGGCGACTGCACAGCAGGGCGAGGCAGACGGGAAGGACGCAGTAACCGACAGCTCGAGGGTCGGCTCTGGTGCAGGAGAACAGGAAGAGGAAGAGCTGCAGGTAGGGCAGCAGAAAGACCGACGCCCACATCCAGACAGGAAGCGGAGGCAGGCGAGCGCTGAGGCTCTGAGACCAGGTGAAGGCGAGGGGCGGAGCCGACGGACCAGATCCACCTCTCTGCACGTGCTCCAAGCTGAAACTGTGGACCTCAAAGACGTAGTAGACCGCCATGACGCTGAGGAGCAAGAAGAAGGCCACGCCCACCCATCCCATCCTCTGGCGGAAGTTCATCATCCTCCATACTGCAAGACAAGAGCAATCAATCACTGATCAGCTAATCATTGAGATCTTCAGCAATACATCAGCAATAAATCAATCCTTTAAACTGAAATGATAAATAAACTGACAAGGAATATTTTGACTAAATCTTAAAGTCAGGGCGGACAGCTAGGCACATCCAGGGAAGAGGGGATTAACCTAAAATCAACATTCATCTGCGAGCACTGATTATAATGATGAAGCTAATAACAAGTCAAGCCTTCTTTTACAGGATTTATACCATAGACTGTGTAAAATATGGACGTAGAATCTGTGACGTCACCCTATGTTTCTAAAGAGCTGTTTGGAGGCCAATCAGCGGCGGCAGCCATATTGGAAATGTTGAACTCAACATACCTGCTGTCAAGCGATTGTGACATAAAGAGGCGGGCTTTGAGCCTCCTAGCCAACAGCTACGGTGTCATAAAGGACTTGAGCTCTTGTGTATTATGTATGTGTCATGCTCTTTAGGTGGCTGCAACCAGCCAATCAGGGCCCTCGTTATTGCCCTGCCCAAAACTACCATAGGTGCTTTGATGTACAGACGTGGTGGAAGCAGTTTGGAAGAGAGATCAGTTACCTGAGAGTGAAAGAGTTCATGTTATTGTGCGTGTGTGCGTTCAGATAGAAGTAAGTACATGAAAGATAGAGTTATTGTGCCTTATATATGTTACAGTAATGTGTTCAGTTCCATTTTTAGGACTTCTTTCTCATAGGCTGCTGCGCGTTCAGGGTCCTTAACCAGGCGCCTTTCAGTGCTCCTCAGACTTGACATCCCTGCATCTTTAAAGGTTTGCAGAAAAGGCATGTTCTTCACACGCAACAAGGGGGTGGCATAACGTTGCACTCCATCAACTTCAACCCTCAGTTTTGGTTTCCAGGGTGCAAACAGCCTCTTGATCTTGCCTTGCTCTTGTCACCATCTTCTCACTCTTGTAGGGCAACATGTCCATATGCCAGAGTTTCTCCACGCTGCGAAGAAGCTACATGGTGGCCACACTTTCCCTACCAGCTTAATGTACAGTCCTAAATCATCATATCTTGATGATTTGAGCAATGAGCTATCCAGACTACACACGTCTTTTGAACCAGGCTGTAAACATGCTTATTTCTGCTGTGAAGATAGGCTTCTTTGAATTGGTGTGTATGTGGTTTCTGGTACTTCTGGAGCCAGCCTCTAGTGGATCCTCCATGAACTGCAGTTTTTAACACTTATACCGCATTGGACTCATATTTTTAGACGGGAGGTTGCCGCTTGATTTTTACCTAATAATAACAACAATAAAAATAATGGCACTTATTATTAAATCATTATTATATAAGTAATAAGATAAGATAAGAAAAGAGAGTCCTTTACTCGTCCCACAATGGGGAAATTCAAGTGTCACAGTAACAGACAGTGCAAAAGAAATATATAAAGCAAACAAGAGCCTATAAAGTAACAATTATTAAAAAGTTATTAGCAATTAAATTAAAATTACATTTTAAGAGGTAAAAAATAAGCATATCTTACAAACATATATATATATGTATGTATTATTGGTTATAGAGTCTGACCACTGCAGGAAGAAAAGACCTGTGGTATCTTTCTGAGCTCAGGTGAGATAAGATCATAATAAAGTGTTTAAAATTCATATTTTAACCAGTTTTAATGAGTTAATATTAAATAGTCTGATACAATATGATGTAATTGATTAAAAAAATAACAATAGCAAAAAAAGAGTATTTAAATATATTCAATATCATAGATTACAGTTAAATAAATAAATAATAATTGATGTTTAAAGATAAAATCGTCTCTGTTATTCTCAGCTAGCACAGTTAGCACCCTGTTAGCAGTTAGCTGTATGCTAGCCGGTTTCTGTGTGTAGGCTTTATGTTAGCTAGCTGTTAGCCGCGTGTTAGCCGGTTATCTCGTGCGTTTTCTCACCTGCCCTCGCGACGATTGATTCAGGTTAAATTTCTGATGAACGAACGTTTCCAGTATTCCGCATCTCGCCCCCCTCAGAACTCTCATCTCTCACTTCCTGGTTGGTCACATGACGTCCCCGGATGATGACGTCCCCAGCTGATGACGTCCTGCTCGGGCTCCTGGCCTGACTCCAGCGCCATCTGTCGGTCACTCAGCATCGGTGCACTTAAGATGTGAACAACACAGAGCTGATGAACATGAAATCTAATATCCTCAGACTCTTTCTAAACCGAACCGGTGTAGACCGTACTCTATATTCTATTATTAACAAAGACCCAACATCAAGACCGGATCAGATCCAGTCCCCTCTTACAGACAGGACTCAGTCTGGTCTCATCTTAATCCACCATGAGCAGAGCACTTTGCAGCATTTAGCAAGTTACAGTGGCAAGGACAAACTTCCTTTAACAGGCAGAAACCTCCAGCAGGACCAGACTCATGTTAGACACACATCTGCTGAGACCGTGTTGGAGAGAGGGATAGAGGGAGAGGAAGAGAGAGAGAGAGATGATAGTGGGGAGACGGATAGTAGTAGTTGTAGCAGCTGGAGTCTGGACCACGTCCACAGCAGCAGAGATCCAGAGGAACCTACGAGACAAGGGAGCTCAGGGACTCCAGAAAGGTCTAAGAAAAGAGAGAAGAGAGGGAGACCAGAAGAAAGAAAAAGAGGAGAATAAATGGTGAAGGAATGACAGAAGGAAAGGACGGGGTAAGAAAAGGAGACAGAAAGGATGAAGAGACATGGAAAGAACAAAGTGAGAAAGAAAGAAAGGAAGACAAAAAGAAAGAAAGAAAGAAAGAAAGAAAGAAAGAAAGAAAGAAAGAAAGAATTAAAAAAGGAAAGAAAGAAAGAAAGAAAGAAAGAAAGAAAGAAAGAAAGAAAGAAAGGATGAATAACAGACCCCAAAAAAGGAATCTCCAGCAGAGATCCAGAGGAGCCTACGAGACAAGGGAGCTCAGGGACTCCAGAAAGGTCTATGGTTAGTAACTTTAATGGGACAGGAAGAGTTAAAGTGAGAGACAGGCAGAGAGAGGAGAGAGAGGGAAAGACAGGATCCCAGTGTGTCAGTCTAAGCCTATAGCAGCATAACTAAGACCTGGTCCAAGCCTGATCCAGCTCTAACTATAAGCTTTATCAAAAAGGAAAGTTTGAAGCCTACTCTTAAAAGTAGAGAGAGTGTCTGCCTCCCGGACCCTGACTGGTAGATGATTCCAAAGGAGAGGGGCCTGATAACTGAAGGCTCTACCTCCCATACTACTTTAGAGACTTTAGGTACGATGAGCAGGCCTGTTGACTCAAAATGCGTTCTAGCCAATCACAGCTCTATCTGATTTGAAATATCAAAATAAAGAACATTGGAAATTTTGGTAACCCTGTGTGTGTGTGTGTGTGTGTGTGTGTGTGTGTGTGTGTGTGTGTGTGTGTGTGTGTGTGTGTGTGTGTGTGATGTTGAACAGACGTCCACCTGTGTTTCTGTTTTCTGGACATCAAGCATGGTAGGTCTGTTATCGTCCATCAGCTCTTTTCTTCTCTGTTTGTTCTGCAGAGGAAATCTGATCAGCTGATTGTTGACCCCCCCTTCAGACCCCCCTCCCTCCTCTTCCTCGTCCCCTCGTCCCCTCTGGTCCTCCAGACTTCAGTCCCACCAAGGAGCTCGAGAGGACCACATAACCAACTGAGATAACAGTAATCCAGGAGCCAATCCAAGGAGTTTGTTGCGGTTAGGATGGCGAGCAGCGTGCTGAGGATGATGGGGAACGTTTCGGTGTTGACTCTGACTCATCCAAAGTTATCCATGAAAGAAACTACGAGGACGGTTTACAGCAAACCCCCAAGGAACAGGATCGGAGCTGCGGTGAGTCCAACAGACTACTAACCAACTAACTGACTAACTAACTAAAAAAGCAGTGAGGAAATCTCTTTGTTTACCTGCTCCTCTCTTAAAAACACATTAAGAACATTAAAAAAGTACAAAAACAAACTCAGAGTCCTTCATTAAAATGAGCAAAATGAAAATAATAATTAGCATTATAATTCTTATTTTATATAAGTTCTAAAAATGCAGTTTTTATATGTAGAAACACAAAGAAGCGCTCTGATTGGTTGTACATTAAACCAAGCACTCTCATTGGCTGTATATTAAAACAAGCGCTCTGATTGGCTGTATATGAAAACAAGCGCTCTGATTGGCTGTATATTAAAACAAGTGCTCTGATTGGCTGTATATGAAAACAAGAGCTCTGATTGGCTGTATATTAAAACAAGTGCTCTGATTGGCTGTATATGAAAACAAGCGCTCTGATTGGCTGTATATGAAAACAAGTGCTCTGATTGGCTGTATATGAAAACAAGCGCTCTGATTGGCTGTATATTAAAACAAGTGCTCTAATTGTCTGTATATGAAAACAAGCGCTCTGATTGGCTGTATATTAAAACAAGAGCTCTGATTGGCTGTATATGAAAACAAGCGCTCTGATTGGCTGTATATTAAAACAAGAGCTCTAATTGGTTGTACTGTATATTTAAACAAGCGCTGTGATTGGCTGTATATTAAAACAAGCATTCTGATTGGTTGTACTGTATATTAAAACAAGAGCTCTGATTAGTTGTATATTAAAACAAGAGCTCTGATTGGTTGTATATTAAAACAAGAGCTCTGATTGGTTGTATATTAAAACAAGCACTCTGATTGGTTATATATTAAAACAAGCACTCTGATTGGTTGTATATTAAAACAAGCACTCTGATTGGTTATATATTAAAACAAGCACTCTGATTGGTTGTGTATTAAAACAAGCACTCTGATTGGTTGTATATTAGAACAAGCACTCTGATTGGTTGTATATTAAATCAAGCGCTCTGATTGGTTGTATAATAAAACAAGAGCTCTGATTGGTTATATATTAAAACAAGCACTCTGATTGGTTGTATATTAAAACAAGCACTCTGATTGGTTGCATATTGAAACAAGCACTCTGATTGGTTGTATATTAAAACAAGCACTCTGATTGGTTGTATATTAAAACAAGCACTCTGATTGGTTGTATATTAAAACAAGCGCTCTGATTGGTCGATGATTAAAAACAAAGGCTCTGATTGGATGTTTTTTTATGTCTGACAGCAAAGCTTCTTTGTCATGTCGGTGTTCGCGGTGGCCTTGTTCACTCCTGCTGCGTGGATCCTTCATCACCTGCCAGAGTACCGCAAGAGGTCCAGACAGAGTCCGAGATCCTGAACACCTTCATCATCATAATCATCATAATCATCACCATCATCATAATCATCACCACCATCATCACCACCATCATCATCATCATCATCATAATCATCACCATCAGCATCACCACCATCATCATCATCATCATCATAATCATCATCATCATAATCATCATCACCATCATCATCATCATAATCATCATCATCATCATCATCATCACCATCATCATCATCATCATAATCATCATCATCATCATCATAATCATCACCACCATCATCATCATCATCATAATCATCATCATCATCATCATAATCATCACCATCATCATCATCATCATCATCCTCATCCTCATAATCATCACTCTTAAAGTCCATACTGTCATCATCTTCAGTGTCCTCAGTGTTTTCATTATGTATATCATCATCCATGTTTAAAGTTTGTCAGTAATAATGTTTGAGTTCATAATATCTGAACCTTTAACTAATAATATTATCTTGATTATTAATAATTTAACAGATTAAAATGTCACGTGTAATCCAAACAATAAAGATTATTATTCATTAAAATCAAATCAAACCAAACTTTCAGTTTGTGTTGGTTTTGGCGCCCCCTGTGGACAAAGCAGTGCATATCCTCTCTTTGATCCTGTCCTGTTCATGTGTACGTTGTGTTTTCTGATGTTCATCTCTGAGTCTGACACCCTCTGACGGCACACACACACACACACACACACACACACACACACACACACACACTGCAACATCCTGCTCTGTTCCTTGTTGCTGGTGATTTTTTGGGGGATCTTTCTAGGTCAGATTCCAAGTCCAAAACAAACGGCCATATTTCATAATTTGTTGTTTCAACAATGGCAACAGAAGAGGAGGCTTCTAGAGTTCTGGGTTAAAGAGAGAGTAGCTGGAGGGAAGAGTTTCATGTTTTTTAAAAGACACCAGCCTGAGATAAGTTGAGTTTTTTTGGAGCTGTAAATCATATGCAGCCTGCACCCTCTCTCTGATGTATCTCTTCTTCTCTGGTCCTGCATTTTGTACAAACAGGAAGTGTTTGTGTTTTTAAATAAAGCTTCAGTTTGTGTTTAAACAGGAAATGTTTGTTTAGTTGGTCCTGCTGGACTTAATCATTTCCTGTCCGAGAACATCGGTTCCCACGGAGACAACAGGATGAAACGGAGAGCGAGATGAAGAAAACCGCAGCCGTCATCTTCATCATCCTCCTCTCCGTCATCGTGTGTTCATGGTGTGATGTTCTGTATGATGGGATTTGGTGAAGAGATCTCTGTGAGGTCTGGTCCTCACAGCAGCAGGTGACAGAGAGCCGCTCTGTGATTGGTCAAACAGCTCCACCTGGTGTCAGGAGGAGTGAAGTTCAGTTTATTTACATATTTATAGAAATATGAGGGCTGAGCACCTCCAGGGTTCATCCAGAAAGCAATTAAATCATCATTTAAAGATAAGTGATGAGGGTTTGATGATGAATTAAGACAGTTTCAGAGAGATGTTCTGTCAGATACAGGGTTTAATATTTAAAGGATAACACAAATCTGCAGGAGTGCATGTAAAAAAAAGTCCAATCAGTGTCAGCCTGGCGTGCAGTTACTCTGTTTCCTCACAGACGTCCAGGGATCCCTGGTTAATGCGACAGGGTTTGGAGTCCCTGAGCTCCCTTGTCTCGTAGGTTCCACTGGATCTAATGGTCAGACACCTTCATTACCCCTCTAGAACACTACGCTCCCAACATGCAGGCCTGCTCATCGTACCTAAAGTCTCTAAAAGTAGTATGGGAGGTAGAGCCTTCAGCTATCAGACCCCTCTCCTTTGGAATCATCTACCAGTCAGGGTCCGGGAGGCAGACACCCTCTCTACTTTTAAGAGTAGGCTTCAAACTTTCCTTTTTGATAAAGCTTATAGTTAGAGCTGGATCAGGCTTGGACCAGGCCTTAGTTCTGCTGCTATAGGCTTAGACTGACACACTGGGATCCTGTCTTTCCCTCTCTCTCCTCTCTCTGCCTGTCTCTCACTTTAACTCTTCCTGTCCCATTAAAGTTACTAACCATAGACCTTTCTGGAGTCCCTGAGCTCCCTTGTCCCGTAGGTTCCTCTGGATCTCTGCTGTAGATTCCTTTTTTGGGGTCTGTTAATATTCCTTCCTTCCTTTCTGTCTTTCCATGTTTCTTCATCCTTTCTGTCTCCTTTTCTTATCCCGTCCTTTCCTTCTGTCATTCCTTCACCATTTCTTCTCCTCTTTTTCTTTCTTCTGGTCTCCCTCTCTTCTCTCTTTTCTTAGTCCTTTCTGGAGTCCCTGAGCTCCCTTGTCTCGTAGGTTCCTCTGGATCTCTGCTGCTGTGGACGTGCCAGACTCCAGCTGCTACAACTACTACTATCCGTCTCCCCACTATCATCTCTCTCTCTCTTCATCTCCCTCTATCCCTCTCTCCAACACGCTCTAGCAGCTTTACTACAATGTACAAAAACATGCTGTCCTTCATGTGTGGACAAAATGAAATGAAATTCCTTTCATATTAAAGACTTATTCCTCCTTCTTCTCTAAGAGTCTATCACAACATATAAACATACATCCATGAACACAATTCAAGTTAGAAATAAAAGAGTAAAAATGACTACACAGATAAGACATCTTACTTATAAAGTTTAAATGTTTTAAAGTAAATACTTCGCCAGACATTTAATCTAATCTTCATGAGCGATCCTCAAAGTTTGTGCAAACCAGATTTCAGTCAAACATTCACATTCAGGTTTTTAAAAACATGTGCAGCTTCAGCAGCTAAACCAAATCAAACCAGCTGAAAACACCTCTCTGTTAACCCGACACCTCCAAAGAGAAGTCAATCAGGATTCTTCCATCGATTCTTTCTTATGCACCAAGAAGCGAATCATAACTCCAGGAAGAGGCAACTTCGGCAGACGACGATGGGCGACCAGCTGCCGAATCTTTAGCCGACAAAGCTGCAGCAGCGGCCTCGGAGGAGCTGCAAGACGAGCACAAAATAACCAGCGTTACCATCAGAGACAAACTCTGCAAACCACCTGATCCATTAGTTCAGTACTCTTAAGTGGAGGAACTTTACCCTGGAACTACATGCGTTTCCATCAGTGGACCCAGGGTCTAAATTTAGTTCAGGGGTAGATAATCTCCCCCCTAAAAAGCCCCTGCTAGGGGGTAGTACTTTTCAAAGGTCCTGGGACTTTCGGGGGGCGGGGCCTGCAATGCTGAACGTGTCTGATTGGTAGATTAACCTCAGTGTTTTTATTCCTCCCTCCGTCCACAATAACATCACACACATCTGTGATTCTCTTGATTTCTCTTTCTTTCATTAGTTTTTATTTGTTCTATCTTTTTTGTATGTGTGTGTACTTTTCAAAAGAAGAAGCTGTGATTCTCTTGATTTAGCAGCTTGTAACAGTAGTCTTCTCTCAGCCCACCGTGAATGAAACGTCTTTGCTACTCGCGCTTATCTCTTCTCACGTGTTGATTCATTCATTGCTTTTTGCATGTTTTCCTAATTTTGGAGCACAATTTCAAATTTCAGGAAAATTTGTTTTTAGACAGGCTCCGGGTCAACTTTTTTGTTCATTTTTTTCAAATTTGTTTTTTTTTCAATTTTTTTTTCAATTTCTTTTTTCAAATTTTTTTTAATCAAATATTTTCAAAACAAAAATTAAAAAAAAAAAAAAATTTCAAATTTTTTTTTGTCATTTTTTTTCAAAGTTTTTTTTTTTCAAAGTTTTTTTTTTTCAATGTTTTTTTTTTCAAAGTTTTTTTTTTTCAAAGTTTTTTTTTTTCAAAGTTTTTTTCGCAATTTTTTTTTTCAAATGTTTCCAAAAACCATTCACTGTCATTGTTTTTTCCATCTGTGATTCTCTTGATTTCTCTTTCTTTCATTAGTTTTTATTTGTTCTATCTTTTTTGTATGTGTGTGTACTTTTCAAAAGAAGAAGCTGTGATTCTCTTGATTTAGCAGCTTGTAACAGTAGTCTTCTCTCAGCCCACCGTGAATGCGTCTCTCCTCCCGGTGTTCCGCTTTTAAAAGTGACCCTGTAAACTGGAGACCTTCAGCTGAACGTGTCAGTGTGTGTGGAGTTTACACAGCTGTTGAAACACAGAGGGAGTTCCTGGGAATGCAAACTAGTTTAGTTTTTATTAAGATTTCAAAATATCCTCATCAGATATTTAATGATGGTCTAAAGACGTTTATGAGGGAAGCATCCGGCTCTCCAGTTAACAGGGTCGCTGTTTAAACCAAAACACCGGACGATCTCTGCGATCACAGCTTTTTGAGTTCAAAAGGATTTTAAAGCCGTGTTGAAACGTCTTTGCTACTCGCGCTTATCTCCTCTCACGTGTTGATTCATTCGTTGCTTTTTCCATGTTTTTAACCGCAGGCGCAAAATTTTCAATTTTTCATGTTTTTCTGCTTTTGGAGCACAATTTCAAATTTGAGGAAAATGAATCTTTTGACAGGCTCCGGGTCAACTTTTTTTGTCCATTTTTCTTTTTTTTTCAAAAAAAATGTTTCCAATTTTTTTTTCCAATTTTTTATTTTCAGATTTATTTTTGTAAAAAAAAATGGTCTTTTTTTTTCAATTTTTTTTTTCAAATTTTTTTTTCAAATTTTTCTTTTCAAATTTTTTTTTCAAAATTTTTTTGTCAAAAAAAAAATTTCAAATTTTTTTCTGTCAAATTTTTTTCACAGTAATTGTTTTTCCAATCTTTGATTATGTATGGCATTCCTCTTTGTGTTACTGCCCTCTACTGGTCTGGTGGTGTAGTGCATTTACTTCTTTTCCTCCGTACGTCACTGGCCTGATTTATACAATCTACCCGGGACTTCAGCCCGCAGTCGAAATGCAGACAACAATGGGGGACCAGGAACCTTTTAGTTCAGGGGAAAGTAGTTCTGGGGGCTAAAAGACCCTGGAACTATTGGTCTAGACTAAAAGCACCTTTATTGATTTACCTGCTTTGTCCTTGATGGAACTCCAGGCAGAGTAACTGTCCAGGTGTTCCATCATTCTCGAGCAGAGAGTCACATGACCAACGTAGTCTAGCAGGACGTCAATGATCGGCCCCGCCCAGCGACAGATACTGGGGACTGAGATCATCTCACAGAACTGTCAATCAATCACAGAACCAATAATCAGGATCTAATGCTTCATTAAAGATCAAACGTTTGAAACGGTGTACGATGACTCACCTGAACGCCCTTCCTGTGCTGCGGCTCAGGCAGACCTCTTTCCGTGTAGATGAGCTCGTCCCTCTGAGATCGGGTGGTTTTGATTGGTGGATGAGGTTTGTTACCATAGGAGCAGTCGAAGCAGGGCAGGGCGTGGCCTCCGTGGTCCAGCAGGTACTTGAACATGGGCAGGTACTTCATGGAGAACATGAAGACGGCGGGGAAGGTGGTGGGGTGTGTGAGGATCGAGGCGTTGATGTCGGCGCCGTGCTCCACCAGCATGGTGATGGTTTCCGTGCAGCCCAACCTCGCCGCCACCATCAGGGGACTGAACACATCCAGGTTGGGGTTGGCGCCGGCCTTCAGCAGCATGCGCGTGGCGTCGATGTTGTTGTTGATGACGGCGAAGTAGAGCACGGTGCTGCGGCGGTCTTCATACAGCCTCATCTGCTCTTCAGAGAGCTGAGCGTTGACGTCATAACCGGCCTCGATCAGAGACTCCAGGACTTCGTCACGGTTTCGCTCAGCAGCAAGGTGAAGCGGGCTCATGCCAACCCGCCGGACCCTGACCTTGCTGGTGGCTTTGATCAACATGCAGACGATGCTGGGAACAGGATTACAGGAGTTAGACCGACCCAGCAGACTGACAGCTGAGGGGGGGGTGGTAAAGGCTGATTTATACCTCTGGGTCTCCCCTACGCAGCAGGGACTGACGCCAACATGAGCACCACATACTTGTGCGTCCATGTGTCCGTGACGTGCAACAATTCTCCGCCTAGACACTAGAGGGCAGTGTGGTCTCTCTGATAGCCGGTCGCCTGCTTCCAGCCCCGTACGATCTCTGTTTCCTTTTCCACAGAGATTCAGAGCGTGTTATGTTAAAGGTGACATATCATGCCAAATGGACTTTTTAATGGTCCTCTCCCTGAAATCTGTGTCCCTGTCTACAAACCCCCTGAAAAGTAAAAGAATCCATTCTGCCCCTGTTCTGATTTCTCCACCTTTCTGTAAATGTGTGCTGAAACCAGCCGTTTCAGTTTTCAGTGTTTTTCATACGTCACAACGCCATCCGGTCTGTAACAGGAAGTCAGAGCTCGGAGCTTGTTCAGCCCATAGACTGTATAAAATACAACTCAACCCCTCCTCCGTTTTCATTCCCTGCACACATGTGTGCTAACAAGGAGCTTAGGAGGGAGGCATGCTAGTTGTAGGCTGTCTTAATAAACACAAAGGTCGCTTTGACTCCCCACGTCTGCAGATTTGAAGATCTAGTGGATGATTTTTAGTTTTCATAGATAAGTGCTAGCGCTAGTTAGCATAGCCACATAGCTACATGTTGGTAGCTGTGTACCATGACACACGTCGACATGCTGACAAATAAAACAACAAGAAACACTAAATCTGTGACCAATGGTTCAGAAAGGTCCTGCTGCAGGCGCCTCTCCGTCAGGATCAGATTCTGGATCAGATTCAGAGGGTTGAAGTAACGCGGGTCTGTGAGCAGCCGTGTATATTCAGCCAACATGTAAACATTAGATCAACGTGCTGGACAGCCGAGGCCACACCCACTTCATGAGGGGGCGTGGTCAGAGAGCTCATTCTCATTTAAAGGCACAGACACAGAAAACAGCCTGTTCTGAGCAGGGCTGAAAAAGAGGGGTTTACAGGCAGACCAGAATCTGATTTCAAAGTGTTTTTATGAGCAAGAAACTTTAAAGACATGTTTTGGGGACCTCTTAGACCAATATATGTTGATGAAAAGAGTGTAATATATCACCTTTAATCTACAGCTGATACATGTTGCTGTTTATCATACAGACATGATTACATGAAGAATGGAGAGGAGGAGATCAAATACACGGCTGATGAGCGGGATCCTGGAAGTAATTTAAATGCAGGAAATACAAGCCGCCAAGCGGACCAATCACAGGGCTTGTGGTCCACATTGATTAGGTGTAGTTACATTTTGAAAGAGGTGCTACGTGCATAGGCCTCTGCGTAGGTACAGGATCTACACGGACCTCCAGCGTAGGCTACGCCGTCGATTCAACGCAGAAGTATAAATCAGCCTTAAGAGCTAGGATGATCAGTGACCTTTAACCTCATAAACAACATGACAGACAAACAGCAGGGTGCCTACGTTTCGTAGCCTCTCTGAGCCGCGATGTGGATCGGTAATAACCCGGCTTTTCCAGCTTTGTTGGCATCAGCTTTCTGTGAGATCAGAAACTCCACAATTTCCTCATGTCCATTTTTAGCAGCTTCGTACAGAGCGGTGGCTCCATCAGGAGCTTGACTGTTAATGTCTGCACCTGCAGGGAGACAGGAAGGGTCAGGGGTCACAGGCAGGGTCAGGGGTCACAGGCAGGGTCAGGGTCAGGGTGGAGGAAACCCCAAAATAAGAGCTAATCCCTCTCTCAGGTACATTATCATGACTGCTGAAGAGAATAGAGGTCGAGGGTCCCCTGCAGCTGCTCTGTGTTTATAAAGCTG